>NC_077232.1:18958754-19148754 GCF_027887165.1 Monodelphis domestica | reverse complement strand
CTGGCAAATGGCCTCCTAAAGAGGAGAGGCGATGGCAAATGTGTAGGTTTCCTACTTCTGTTCTCTGCCTGAATCTGCTAGAGCTGAAAATGAGGAAAGTTTTTGTTGCCCTTTACTACCTGAGGGCTTTGGAGAGATGATGCTTTTGGGTTACTCTGATCAGCTGTTCCAAGGAGTTTTCAGAGCCTGAAGTTCAGAGTATATTTCTGGGATTAAAAAAAAAAAACCTAGCAAAACTCACCAATCGTAATTCAATTATGTCTGATTTCTCTAAGTTTTATTATTTAGTGTCCTCTTTGCTGGTTTCCTCAGGAGAATGGGGTTCTGAATCACTGGGGCTTGAGGAACACTTTTAGAGTAGAGAACAAAATAAACTCTTGGCTTTTTTAGGTGAACATATCTGATATGTGGGGACTAGTGGATGGGAAACTTGTTCTCTTGCCTTCCCTCCCATTAAAGACTTCACTGTGTTCTGGTAAATCTGGTATGAAATGGTAATGATTTAATTTTATACCATCTTAAGGATCCCAAAAAAGTTGGGATCTACTAAAAAAAAGAATCTTGATGGGATATTCAGGATATTTGGGTGCTAGTCTAAGCTATGACAGTCTTTTTCTTTCAGAGACATTTCCTGGTTTTCACCCTTATTAATGACTTGACTCTTGCTTTACAAGAAAAATCATTCTCTAAAATGGATCTCTCTCCACTTCCCTTCTAAAATACCAAGCCTTATCTGATAGCATCTGCAATGCAACATTCTGCATCACCAAAGACCGGCCCATTTTGACTTTTTCTGTGAGTGTGAAGTGAAAGACCTTGCACATAGAAGGCACTTAATAAATGTTTGTTGAATGAATGAAGGAATATTAGCTCTAAGTAACTCCATCCTTGGTATTCCCCAAACCCCTTCTCTCTCCTCACATTTTCAAGATGTTTCTAAGTCTTGACATTTTTATCTTTATAACATTTCCTTTCGTCTCCACTCATTCCGACATATCTTTGTCTAGGCATTGATCTCCACATGCCTGGATTATTATATTAATTTGCTGCTAGATCTCACCCCCTCCATTCTTTTTCCATTATTGTCCATCCCCCACTCAACTGCCCAAATGATTTTTGTAATCTGCAGATCTAACCATATCACCACTGTCTCTACTCAATAAATTCCACTGGCTTCCTATTGCCTCAGGACCTAGTAAAAATACTCTGCTTATAAAGTTAAAAGATTTAACTACTTTATATATATTTATAATCATTTTCTCTTCATATTTATGATCATATATTTTTGAAACATGTATATACATGCATACATATATGCCTATAAAGACAAAGAGATAGTTGTGTATTTACATGTACTTGTCTTCCCCAATAGGATGTAAGCTCCTTGAGAGGAGTGCTTATTTCATTCTTTGTACTTGTATCCTCTGTGCCTAAAATGTATCTAGCATAGTACCTATAGACGGTCCTCCATAGCCACTTATTTATCGTAAAATGAGATAGTTGGACTCGTGAACCTTCAAAGGTCTAAATCGGAGATCCTGGGTTCAAGCTCCCAGGTAGCTTCAGACTAACTGGTTGGGTCATCGATTACGGATTTTGGATTTAGAATCTTTTAAGAGAATCAGATTTTTAGTAGATTAAATAGATGAAAATGCCCTGCAACCCTGCCCTGAGGGAAGCAGCTTCATTATCAAAGCCCCTAGACCGGGCTGGTCTGCTCAGACAAGACAGCCAGACTTGCTGTTTACTATGGCTGGGGATTCTGAGATTACAGGGAATTAGCCATAGAAGGGAGTGAGGAGAGGTAGGGATTGGGACCTAATCTAATATTTCTCTTTCCACTACAGTATCTGTTGATAGTAAGGGTCAGAAGTTGGAATTCAGTCAAAAGCTGCCTGGGTTTCCTATAGAATACTCCTTTGATTGTCCAAAAAGTATTTATTGGATAACGCCAACCACAGCACAGCATGGTGCAGTGTGGGATAAAGAGGAGGAAAAGATCTGGGCCCTTTCTTAATAATTAAGAGCCATAGAATGTCTAGAATGTCAGAGCTTGGAGGATTGTTAGAGCACAGAATGTCAGAGTTGAGAAGGAGCCTGGGACAGGGAATGTCAGAGTTAGAAGGGACCTTATTAAATAAATGTCAGAGCTACAAGGAATCTTGTTAAATAAAATGTTAGTGCTAGAAGAGATCGTGGAAAATAAAATCTCATAGAATATGTAACGTGTCAAAGCTGAAAAGTCTCTTAGAGATCAATGAGTTTAATGCCATCATTTTACACATAAGAAAACTGAAGACCATAAAAGGGACCTGACATATCCCAGGCCATAAAATGAATTCTAGAAGACAGGACTATTGAGAGAACTTTCTAAAAAGATGCCAATATATTTAGTCTAAAGGAAAGAGCCCTAGGTGTGGTATCAAAGGACCTTGGGTTCAAGAACAGATTTTCTTGGGGAAATCATTATGGAATGACAGATCTATAGACAGAAAGAGCTTCTGAGGACATCAAGTTCAACCCCTCTCATTTTACAGAAGAAGAAATTGAGTTCCAGAGTAGTTAAGTGAACTAGGATTATGGGAACACTGATCTAGAGTCAGAAGAGACTTCAGAAATCATCTAGTCAAAATCTTCTCATTTTATAAATGAGAAATTGGAGCCCAGACTGGATTAATGATTTTCTCAGACTTCCATAGGTAGAAAATATTGAGGAGGGGTTTGATCCAAGTCCTTTGACTATAGAGTCAGTGTTCAATTCTTTCTATGGACCTGTTTTCTTCCCTGTGAAAGAGGTGGGTTAGACTAGACCAGTAGCTTTTAAAGTATGACTTGGTAACCCCTCGGTTTTCCCCCTTTTAGGGGATCTGTAGAGTCAAAACCATTTTTGTAATAATGTTAAGACTTTTTAATTTTTAATGTGATAAATATTGGTAACTATAGCTGATCTGAACACAACCTTTTGGGGTTCCTCAGTAATATTAAGGGGATCCTCTGAAAACCAATAGATTAGCAGATCTCTAAAATCCTCCCAAGTCTACATCCTAGTGTAAGGGTTAAATGGTAAAAAGACAGAGGGACAGATTAAGAAACCCCTTTAACATTAGGATATGTATTCAAGCAACTTACTGATAATAAAAGGAAAAAGTGATATTTCTTACCACCATTCAATGCTTCTGACTCCATCAGGAATTTAGGGAAACTTTTGCTTCCACAGGTTGTCTTTGTCTTGAAATGCTCCAGGGACAGTGTTTCTGGAAAGCTTTGCAATTCAGTCTTTGTTCTTGTTGAGATAGATGGACTAAGCACCCATGACCTTTAAAGGGGGAAGAGTTTCTTGTAAAGGGGAGATTTTGGTTGGTACATGGGCTCCCTGCCTCTGCTTCTTGGTTGGAATTCATACTGTTGAAAATGGAGAAAGATAACAATGTCCTTTACTAGCTGAGGATCTTCAAGGGCAGATGTTTTGGGGGCAATGATCATCGCAGAATCTTCTAAGATGGTCATCCAGATTGTGTCCCTTGAGTTAGGTAACCTGGAAAGCACAAGTTCCTCTGTGTCCATCAACAGGCTACACATTGTCTTCTTATTCAGGTTTTTTAGATTTCTTTGAGTCTTCTTCAGGTTTTCTCTCAGGAGAATGAGTCACTGAAGCATAGAGATTTTCCCAGTGGTTTTTTGTAAGTCTGAGATTTTTGGAAAATATTCTGGTTCAAGGATAACAAAGACAAAGCTAATGGGCAGTCCCATCCTCTTGGGTGTTCTAGGTGGAGTCCACAGCTGGTCTGTGGGGACCAGGAGGAGGCAAGCTGGCTCTCCTCTCTTCCTCCATCAGAGACTTAAGCTGTGTCTCAATAATTCTCTCCAGCAGGAAATGATAAAGATGCAAGTTTACAGCAACTAAAGATTCTTGGAAAATTGTAATATTTTGGGCAGAATTCCAGATATAAGCAGGAGAGCAGAGGGAGAAGAAGAGATGGGTTAGAGAATCAAGAATCCTGGACAGCTGGGTGGTTAATGAACCAACAATGCTGGTTTCTAAGATTTTTAGATCTGTCATTTTTCAGTTAATTTTGCTACACATTATATTAATCTTTGTCTTACAACAAAGAAAATCAATTAAGCAGAACTCACCTCAAAAATGACTTCATTGGATGTTTCATGCATCCTTGGAACTGTCATTTTATTCTTTCCATTGCTAGTGCTGATATAGTAATTTTCTAATTGTAATAGCCCTTGGTGAAGTGTTTGCTATATGAATAAATGACTTTCAGTTATCTCTGTGTTTTATCATTCTCTAAGTATCAACACTCCAGAATTTTAGAGTTCAGTTTTTCTAAATTTCACATCTGCTCCAGAGATACTATCACAGGGTTTTAAATACAGTGTGTTTTAAGCACCATATACTTTTGAGATTTCTTATGGAGTCTGACATTGTCATGTTTGGACTATTGGAATAGGCTACTGGTGGCTCTACTTACCACAAATCTCTCCTCACTTTAATTCATCATTCATTCAGTTACTGAAGTGATTTTCCTAAGTGTGGGGTGCATCATATTATCTCTCTCCTAACCTACTCAATAACCATCAATGGCTCACTATGGCTCAAAAATCTAATCCAAAATTTTCTTTTTGTTATTAAAATCCCTTCACAATTTAACCCTATGGGACTTTTCCAGTCTTCTGACATCTAATTCTTTGATCCTGTGATACTGGCTTTCAGATTGCTCCATTAGAAAGACACTATCACTTGACACTATGTATTTTCTGTGGCTTTCCCAGCTTCCTAGGACGCAGTCCCTTCTCCCCCCCCCCCACCTCCTAAGCTTCTTTTAAATCCCAACAAAATTTTCTCTTTTCATTGGAATCCCTCCCCACCTCATCTTAACTCTACTCCTTTCCCTCTGTTAATCATTTCCAATTTATCCTATATAAAACTTACTTTACATATATTTACTTGAATGTTTTCTTCCCTATTAAATTGTAAAATCCTTAGGACAATGGAGTTCATATTGTGCCTCTTTTATCTTTTTTATATTCTTATTGCTTAGCACAGTGCCTTGCACATAATAGGTACTTAATAAATGCTTATTGTTTGGTTGGTTGATTGATTGACTAGATATTTGGCCTCAGAGATAGGACTATATGACCCTGAGCAAGTCATTTCCCCTCTTGCTATAGGAAAAGTAATTACATCAGAATTCTCATTTCTTCTGGGAAGCGCATGGCAACCAGTTATTGACCTATAGTTCTGTTCACTCATCTTATGATTTCTCAGAGAAACACTCTCTTTTCTGCCTCCAATACTCTTTATGTTCCATCTCTCTTATTAGAATATATTCATTGAGGCCCTTAGGCAGCACAATATATCCCTCACTTGAGCTGGGATCAGGGAGACCTGAATTCAAATCTAGCCTCAGATAGTCACAAGCTTTGTGACCATGGACAAATCACTTAAATTGTCTTCTTCTTTAGTTTTTTTCTTTATCTCTCTATAGAGATAATGATAATATCTACCTTCCATAGTGATTATCGGGATCAAATGATATGGTTTTTGTGAAGTGCTTTGCCAACCTTAAAATGCAAGTTACTCTTATTTTCATGAGTAACCTTTTTGAGAAAAAGGCTATATTTGCTATTTTGCAGTTGTATTCCTAGGGCCTGACCAAAGGTAGGCTTTGAATCTACCATTTTTCATCCATCCATCTATCCATCCATCCATCTATCCATCCATCCATCCATCCATCTATCCATCAATCTATCCATCTTTCCTTCCATCTTCCTGTCCCAGGCAAATTTCCAAGATTATAAATTGTAGATTCGGTACTACCTGACTAGTCTTGGAAAGGGAATTTCCTCATTAGACATTCTTATACCCATGAAATTACAGATTGTGTTAGGAAAATCCACTACTAGGACAAGCACAATTCTTGACACATAACGATTATCCAAAAAATAGTCGATCATTAATTAAGTAATCATTCTCCTAATACCTTACTTAATGAAGACTACAGACATGCCTTTCCTCTAATGCTATTGATCCTGCTTGGCCCTAATCAATGTAATTAAAAAAATTTTCTTTTACTTTTGAAGAGTGCTATCATTGCTAAAACATTTTCATATTCATTGGCATGTGACTCAGAAGAGACTTGTGGAGAAGAACAAGACACATTATTCCCAATTGTCAGGTGAGGAAATTGAGGCCAAAATTTCCATAACTTACTCCATAACTTGCTATGCTATTTAACACAGCCTAAAGGCAACAGATTCAGACCACTTAGTTATCTGGCACCCCCCTGGCAACCTCAGCCTGATCTAACTGCTCCAAGGCCAAAGACTAGGCCATGCAATACCCTTTTAAAGAAGTCTAGTTCAGTTTAGGTAGTCCTAGGAGTGGTTTGGATTTATTCTCTCAAGAATAGTGTGCCAAATCTATGACTGTTATTTTTTTTTTAAACCCTTACCTTCCGTCTTGAAGTCAATACTGTGTATTGGCTCCAACGCAGAAGAGTGGTAAGGGCTAGGCAATGGGGGTCAAGTGACTTGCCCAGGGTCACACAGCTGGGAAGTGTCTCAGACCAGATTTGAACCTAGGACCTGCCATCTCTAGGACTGGCTCTCAATCCACTGAGCTACCCAGCTGCCCCCTGACTGGTCTATTTTGACAGAGATAGTAGATCTCCCACAGATCTCACAGAGAGTCTATCCTCAATGGAGGAAGAAAATGGCTGATTAGTCCTCTTAACATATAGTAAGGTCCTAATAGATTGTATAAAAAACCATCAAAGTACCTCTCATACAAAGACTAAGACTCACAGGCCCAGGTATGTCGCTTCGACCTCCTGGGGATGAGCTTCAGAAAATGGAATAAGCTGATATTCTCCAGCTTCCCCATTTCCCTCACCTGTGTTCTTGAGAAAGTCTAGTATTGAAAAAGACTTCATTATTGCTTTGAGTATTAAAATCAGTTCCAGTAGAGGACTACAAAGTGGGGAATAACACACAGTTGTTCCCAGGCTGGGGAAGAACATGCTTTTCTACAGACTCCCTTGGTCGTTATCTAGAGAGAAGCAGCATCTCCATTGGTATACTGAGATATCATCATCATTATCATCATTGACATGAATAGTTAAGATGTATATTGGACCTTCTATGTGCTGAGCACTCTGCTAAGTACTTTCCAGATATCTCATTTGATATTCACAATGCTCCTGGGAAGTAGCTGCTATTATTTCTTCCATTTACAGGAGAATTGAGGCAAACAAAGCTTAAGTGACCTGTTCAGTATCATCAAGCTAGTAAGTATCTGAGGCTGGATTTGAACTTTGGTCTTCCTGACTCTAGGTCAACCCTTCACCCTCTGTGCTCCCTTTGTCTCAATGTTCATAGACATATGACATCTGAGAGCAGGAGGACCTACGTAGTGATCATGTTGGGTGATAAGGGAAGGGAGCTGTCTCTAGTTCAGGGAGAATAGTAGGGCTTTGCTAGTTTATATTTTTTTCAGATGCCCAGCCCCGAGTCTGTGAGGATCCACTCAGAATAATATCTATGAAGAGTAGACATTTTACAGCCTCTTTTATTGGATTCTTATTCTAGATTTCAAGGCACCAAAGAAGTTAAATATGCAAAAAATTAGATCTTTCTTTTCATTTAATCCAAACTGATATTTAATATTTTCTTCAACCCCGAGTATAGGAAACATGCCACAGTAATGTTAGCAGTACTTATGACTATTGCCCGTAGAAATCACAGATATTTTCATTTCTGTAGATATCATTAAATATCATTTATGCTTTTCATAAATTCAAATTTACATAACTATTAGAGACAATGATAGACTGTATGTGAATATACTCTTTCTGCATGCAGACTGTACATATATATCTATAACTGGTTTCCCCTGTAATTCCATATATTTTAATTTATGCATTTTAAAACTGCATTCTGAGATGAGATCTGTAAACTTCAGCAATCATCAAGGGCTCTATGATCAAAAAGTGAAGAATTCCTGCCTTGGAAGGAAAAGGAGGATAGATAGATAATTAGATATATAGGCAGACAGATAAAGTATTTATTGCACAGTTATTATGTGCTGGGAATAATAGTGCAAAGTCCTAAGGATACAAAGAGCAATAAGAAAAATGGTTTGGTTACTGTCTTTAAGGAGAATACACCCTAATGGAGGAAGGCAATACATAAAAGGGAGGTGAAATTTTGAAGGGTATGGAGATCACTGGGGACATGGAGAAAGAAGCAGCTAGAGTTAGGGATATGTCATATATGTGTAACACCTCAAAACCAAGGATCCCTACTAACCAGTTCTGCCAATAGAGATACATTTGTGCTATGACTTGGGAGCCTTTTTTGTGCCTCTTTCTTGCTGTGTGACTATATTATTTCTCTATGATCCTGAGCTTCCCCACCTTTAAAATGTGTCTGTCTGTCTGTCTGTCTGTCTGTCTGTCTATCTATCTATCTGTCTATCTATCTGTCTATCTATCTGTCTGTCTGTCTGTCTCTTTCTCTCCTACACACAGGACACTACAGGGTTTTACTGAGGCTCAAAGGGGGTAATGGATGTAATGTCTTAAAAAGCAACATGTGGCTATGAATGTCAGATCACTTTCCTAAGGCAGATCATGACTGAAGCATTTAGAGGTACTTGGAATATGTTCACTCTCAGTTTTCAGGCACCTGAAAAAAAGCCTCCAGCTTTCTGTTGATTCATTGTAAAAACCCAGGGACTCTAATTCTAAAAGGTCTATGAAAGAATAATGAACTGGGATCTCTGTGTGGGTTATCACACACCTTGGAACCAAGGCCACAGAGGGGGTGATGTAGGTGGGCATATATCCCTGAGATATATCCTTAGTGTAATCTTTTGGCAATAATTGTTTTTGGTATTTTACCAACAAACCTTGTAACTAAATCAAAGGAAGTTAGAGGAATGTAAAATCACTTATCCTAGAGACCATCAGATCATAAAATTAATGCAATGTTGGACTTGTTAGTAAACATGAGTTCATTCTGTCTTAGATACTGTTGATAAGTCACTTAACCCCTTTTGGCCTCAGTTTCTCCATCTGTAAATGGAAATAATATAATCCTTTCCCTCACAGTGTTGTTTTGAGGATCAAATGCAATAGTATATATATATATATATATATAAAGAAGGAGAGTTCATCTCATGAAACATGCTTAAAGTTGCCTTCTAGGCTATGACTGACTACATGGAACCTCTGGGGCCTACTTATGTTCATGTGGTGTTTAAGCTGAGAAGACTTGGTTCATTGTAGCAAAACCTGAGTCATATAATTTTTTCCTGACCCTCCTGATTCAAAATTTATGTTTCTCTTAATAGGTTATTCTTTCTCTGTAGGAATACAAATCCCAGAATTTGTGGCATTAACTCATCCTTACCCAGCCAATGAAATAGACAATATAAATTTGTACAAATGTACATCATACCTATTGTGACACATATACATAACATGCATACAGACACATATTTACAAATATATGTATACACATATGTATACATATACACTTATTTGCAGGATAAGAGATTGAATACTCTTTTACAATTCTGGAGTTTGGGGTCTCAGAGCTAGATCCTGGTATTCCTATCTTGAGAGATCATTGAGGTATCATGGTTTTTGAATAAAAAATAGAACCAAGGGATGACTCAGGGCACACTACAACATAAACATCGAATCTTTGTGGCACCATGTTACCACAAGGCCAGAAGGAAATCGACCCCAAATCTCAGAAGTGATGGACTAGCACTAGGAAGGTCAATTCCAAGCAAGCTCCAGAAGATAGCTAGATTTTGCTACATAGATTTCAAGTATTTTCCAAACATTAAAGAATTATCTAAATCTAAATCTAAATTCTCTGGGATTCTGTTTCCTTACTTATAAAATGAGGACAAAAATAGTACATTTATCTCATGGGTTTATTGTGAGTTTCAAATGAGATAATGTAGGTAAAATATTTTATAAATCTTAAAACCCTTATGAGGAGAGGAGGCAGCTGGGTGGCACAATGTATTGAGAACCTGGACCAGAGGTCTTGGGTTCAAATTTGGTGTTAGATAATTCTTAACTCTGTGACCCTGGGCAAGTCAGTTGAACCTCATTGCCTAGCCCTTACCACTCTTCTGCCTTGGAATGAATACACATTATTTTTTTAAACCCCTTCCTTCCATCTTGGAATCAATACTGTGTACTAGTTCCAAGGCAGAAGCATGTTAGGTTCACTGATCAGATGACAGGGACAATGTATATTTATTTACTCCTGCTCCTATGTGGTTTTGATTCCTTTGGCTAGAGCTTTTCATTCTACATAATTTGGGGCTTTGAGCACTTGGTGTGATGAACAATCTGGTCCCTGATGTCAATGTCACAATAATGATGATTGTGCTCATAATACTAATTAAGCGAGATGCTAAGCTTACTCTTCCAACCTCCATGCACACCAGCACATTGAGACCAGAGCAAGGCTGGCTACCCCTCTTCCTCCAATACTCCCCAGTTTGAACCCTCATTCTAGTTTATTTCCCCCTAATGTTAGTTGTCAGTGGTAACAGGCCCAGTTCTATTTAACCAAAGCATAAGAGTGCATCTCTGCTACTTCTAGGCTGAGTTAAGAATATAGCTCAGGATTTCACTTCTGACAATCTGACTTCTGGAAAATGCCAGTATGATGGACTAGAGCACCAAAACTTCTGGTGGTTTATACTTCTGACCTTTGAAAGTTCCCAACACTTCTGAAATCTCTAATCATATTCAGCTAAAACAGGGAAGAATAAATGCAAAGAGGCAAAGAACAGAGACCTGTATTTATGGGTCACATGATGACAACATATAGGGAGGCCCATAGGCCTCTTGTCATCTAGGGGATGATAGCATGTCTCTCTCTTCACATGCTTATAGGGAAGGGAAAAACCTCTCAAAACAAACAAACAAACAACAAGATCTTACTTTAGTTGGTTAATAGCATTTGAATGTCCCTCTTACCATTTCTGGGTCCAGAGGCAATCCAAAATGATGCTCTTTACAGTGTCGTTAGCAGAACAAAATCACTCACCAAATATAGCCCATTGATTCCATTCTTGGATGTCTGCCATTTCAAATACTCTATTGGTTAGTCAGTCAAAATATCATTGCCATCCCTAAGTGTAGTGTTGTGAATCCATTACCAGCCTTTCTCATTGCTCTGTGAAATTGCTTCCTTGGGTTCTGAAGCCATTTCTATAAATTTTGCAACTGTCTATTAGATAAAAATAGCTAGGATTTATATAGATATGTATGGTTCATGAAGTGCCTTACATATGCTTGATTTGAAATGTCATAATTAATGTTTTAAATGATCGAGTATTTTAATAAAAATGAGCAATATTTGATCATTTGAATATCGTAAATATTATTATTGTTGCCTTGAAAAATAAGACCAGACAGGCAGAAAATGAATGTGTTCTGAAAAAAAGTTCTGCACAAAGGTAGGAAAGTTAAACTTATAGGCTATAGGATTGCAGAGGACCTTAGATATCACTGATTCCTATCATATCATTTGACATATGGGGAAAAGGCATCTCAAAAGGGCAGAAGTGATCTGTTATAATCAACATTGGGAATTAAAAAAAGAGACAAAATTTCAACTCAGAACCATTCATTCCAAATCCACTGTCCATTCCACAATGTCATATCTTTATCTTGGGACATGGAATGGGAGGGGATGTTGAATGCCTCTGTATGTCCTTCTGTTTCTCAATAAACTGGTATTTCAGATGGTTACCATTGAATTTTACAACCTTATTTTCTGAAACACTGAACTGACTCCTGTCCTTGGAAACTTGCCTTCAAGAAACCCCCTTAGTGATACTTGTCCCAGACTGAACTGTAAACCACACAGTTTCCCTTGGTCACTCTAGCATAAAATCTTAAATACCCCTTTTACCTTCTTAGTTTCTCTTATTATATCTTTGTCATTCCTTAGTTTTTCTAGTGTGTAATTGGAAATCTTGTACCTTTGGACTCCATATCCCAGGATTCTTTCTTCATCCCAAAATTCCTTTCCCCTTTCTGTTTACTTGCATTGTTGTATATAAATTTCTGACACCTCTCTCTCTCTCTCTCTCTCTCTCTCTCTCTCTCTCTCTCTCTCTCTCTCTCTCTCTCTCTCTCTCTCTCTCTTTCTCTCTCTCTGTCTCTGTCTCTGTCTCTGTGTCTCTGTCTCTCTGTCTCTCTGTCTCTCTCTGTCTCTCTCTGTCTCTGTCTCTCTCTGTCTCTCTCTGTCTCTGTCTCTCTCTCCATGTACACTGCTGGGAAAGTGGTTTTTCTTTACTGAAGTTTTTCTTCCCTTGCTTCAAGTTTATTATCAATAAATCTTATAAATATAATACTTGAAGTATTAGATATCAATTTTAAAATTGATACTAGGCTCTGGTTAAATCTTCTTTCCCAAGCCTTTTGTAACCATTCAGTTGTTTCTCCTTGTTATACTCCCTAAGATATAAAGATAATCCCAAATTCTTTACTTCTGTGGAAATTCCCATTATTGGAGTCTTACCAGGGGCAGAGTCAGTTCCAGAGCAGTGACTCTGTGTAGAGTGGTGGATCTGTGTGGTAGCCATTGAGCATCATCTCCCTTGTGCTGATTAAAGATGTGTTCTCTTTTAACTGCTTTGTTAATTCTGTGTTTTTCAGATGGACAAGTTAATTTCAAGTTGTCAGGTATAAAAATAAATTATGGCAAGTTATAAAAATAAAATATTTATCAAAACTGTTCAATATAAATGCAAAACTGTTTGGATACTTTTGATAGATGTGATCAAAAGTATTCTCAGTGATGAAGTGAAACTCAAATGTGAACTTCCCTTCAGGGCCAGGCACAAGGATGCTAAAGAGAGTCTTATTATAAAAATAAAATGTTTATTGAAATATATAAGGATAAATAAAGAATTTCTAATTCTAAGGGATTCTAAACCCATCCAAATAAACTTCCTGGTTCTGCAAGTAATTGCTTCTCCTGTGTTTCACAGGCCACACTAATCCTCCCTGATCCGACTAACCCAAATTTATACTATCTAAAAAAAAAAAACCTACTGCTATTATCCTTATAAATCTTAACTTTGCCTTCAAATTATAAAATAGCAAGGGCTAGCTGGTTGAGTCTCAACAAGAATCAAGTTAGGACTCTGAGCCTTAACAGACTCAGAGTCCAAACCAAAGACCAGGTTTTTCTTTGGTCTTCTCAGAATTGAATCAATCTATAATAACTGCAATAGATAGACAATAGTGTTTCCCATGTTGGGAAAGGAAAACACTGAACTCCTTCAGATCTTTCCCTCAGACAGAGAGAGAGGCTAAGATGTTACCTCCTCCTGCCATGAGAGAAAGTCTATGAGTGTGTGTCTCTGTCAACTGCCAGAGAGCAACTCCCAACTGCCAGAGAGAGTAATTGACATAGAAAAATGGTTATAACTGTCAACGTTTGAAATTAATACACTCTCTCAGCACTGCTTCAAACTCCAGTTCTTTTCTCAAGCAGTCACTTTACTGCTTATTTCTAAACTAATAAAACAATACTTATTTTCTAATATCATCCTTACATAGGTCACCAGTCAGTATTCTTATTTTATACCTTTCTATTTTCCACCTACTTACATTGTTGATGATGGTCAAAATTAATTGGAAGAAAACTCTAGTTATCTTGGATATTATTCTTTTTTAGTCCAGACTATTAACTTCATCTGTGTGAGAAATTCCTTCCATTAATGTCAACAGACAATCCAGGTATTACGTATTATCTTAGAACTTTAGCAAGATATTGTTCACAGTTACATATTATGTGTCCTAATGGCTAATATTTTTGCCATTAATAATGACATTAATGACAATAATAAAGCTGGCTCCCTTTTACAGATGGATTATTATAACTCCCTCCTCAGGAGACAGATTTCAAGGTGTCAAACTTCTCTCTGGACCCAGTATAAGAGAAAGGCATGACAAAATGCCAAGTTTGATCAGTTTGCAGTCAGGGAACCTGAATTCTCTACCCAACTTTATTACTTCCTACCTCTATGACCTTAATGAGGTAATTTCCCATCTCTGGGCCTCAGCTTTCTCTCATGTGAGATGAGAGGATCAGAATAGATAACCTCTGGTGAGCTAGGTGATGTGGTAGATAGAGCTTGGAACCTAAAATCAGGAAGATTCATCCTCTTGAGTTCGAATCTGACCTCAGATACTTATTAGCTTTGTAATCCTGGGCAAGTCACTCAACTCCTTTGCCTCAGTTTTCTCATTTGAAAAATGAGCTAGAGAAGGAAAAGGCAAACTGCTCCAGTGTCCTTGATAAAAACAAACACAAAACAACCTTCTAAATGCTGTCCAAAGAACCAGAAGTGACTGAAACAACTGAATAACAATGACAACCACAACGAAGCCCCTCTCTGGTTTTAAGTTTATGACCCTGTCATGCTATATTCCCTAAGTAGACAAGTGTTGCAATAAGGGTCATTTAGGGAGCACAGCATGCTGCTTTCAAAGGGGCTGTCTGTTCACAAAAAATTGTCTTTTAGTCTATATTTGCTCATCTGGAGGTAAAGTGTCAAAAAAAGCCCCAAATGGCAATATGGATCTGATCATTCATTCATTCAGTTGACAAGCATTTATTGAACGCACACTAGGAAACTCAAGAAAATAAGGAAGTGTAAATTGTAGAAATGATTTCATGGAATTGTGCTTTGCAAAGATGCTATTTCTCCCCAACCCTAAGACTCCTATCCCACACTTTCACAGATTCTCTGTGGCTGCCTTTTTGCTCACGGCCTTTTTCAGAGCATTTTTGACATCTTTGTTCCTTAAGGTATAAATGAGAGGGTTGAGGAGGGGAGTGACAAAGGTGTAGACTAAGGCAAGCTGCCGACCCTCATCTGCAGGGGTGCTGGAAGGAGGCCGGAAGTAGACCAGGCTGCCACAGCCATATTGTAACAGGACCACAGTGAGATGGGAAGAGCAGGTGGAGAAGGCCCTCTGGCGCCCTTCAGCTGAGGGGATGCGCAAGATGGTGGTAGTGATAAAGATGTAGGAGATGCAGATGAGCAGGAAAGGGATAGTTAAAACAAGAATGCTCACCACATAGAGGACAGCTTGTGGCACACGAGTGTCAGCACAGGCCAGATGTAGTATAGGTGGTACATCACAGAAGAAATGGTTGATCTCCTGGAAGTGTCCACAGAAGGGCAGAGTAAAGACCAGTGATGTGAGTGGCAAGGCAAGGAAGAGAGCCAGGCTCAGGGAACCAGCTACCATATTGGTACATAGCTGTTGGGTCATGATGAGGCTGTAGTGCAAAGGATGGCAGATGGCCACATAGCGGTCATATGCCATGACAGTCAATAGAAAACAGTCAGTGCTTCCAAGGGTGACAAAAAAGAACATCTGGGTTGCACAGCCAGCAAATGAGATGGGCTTTCTGGCCCCAATGATGTTGGCGAGCAAGAGTGGTACCAATGTAGTGGTATAACAGATCTCCAAAAAAGACAGGTTAGACAGAAAGAAATACATGGGGGTATGAAGGTAGGTATGAGTGCACACAGCCCAGATAATGGCAGTGTTCCCACAGAGGATCATCACATAGAGAAAAAGGAATAAAGAAAAGAGGAGTGCCTGGATCTTGGGGGAAGAGGTAAACATTCGGAATATAAATTCAGTGGTGCCAGAATGGTTGAAATGCATAGTACCAGGAGAAGACTTGTTACCTGCCAAAGAAAAACAGAAAGTCAAGTCTTGTTCCTGAATATCCTTGATAATATCAGGAACTCTAAATTTCATTTCTGGAAGGATAGATTGATAGAATTTTGGACTCTCCACATTTATTAAGGTTCTCTTGGTGGAGTTACTTTACCTCTTTGGTCTCCAATTCCATTAGTTTTGAGAGAGAGGGAGATTTGATGATCTCAATGATTCTACTTTTCTCCTGAAATCTAATATTGTATATCATAAGTGTAAAACTCTCCCTTTGCTCATTTTTCCCAACCCTGCACTTGAAAAGGTAAGTTGAGTCTCTAGAGGGCAGTTAATTAGAATTCTAGCAGTAACCCTGAGTTATATGAAATTGTGAGCTGCCATCCTGAGGGCTCTTCCCAATATTAATTAGCCAGTGGATATCGATTTGCTTTTACAAAGATATTTACTGAGAAGGTTTAGGAAAGACAAATTACCAAAAAACATTCCTTAAAGGTACATCCTCCCTTCCATGTACATGGAGTTTTTGGCGTGCATAGATTCAAATTTTAGGTGGATAGTACAAAATAGTCCCCCTCAACCCAAGGCTCTGCCCTCTTTCATGCACTCACATTTACACATACACACACAAGTCTCCAGGGAGAGTCAACTCCAACTTCAAGCACAAAGGTACTGCAGCATTCAGATGAGTGATAGGAGTGAAGAAGTGGTACTTTCTGGATGGGGGAAGTTCTTTCTTTTTTTGTGATATCCTCACGAAGATTACTTTTGCAAGTGACAGGGTCAATGGGCTAGTCGCTTCCTTGTTTAGTTGGGCTAGCTTCTTGTAGGAGTAGATCTATTGGCTGCTGGATCAATGCAATACTAGGTTGAATCAAGCTAGTCAGTTATTGCTGCTACTAGCTATAGTAGTCTCTCTTACTGTCTCCAAATAGCTAGGGGCTCTTGAGAAATTTCTTTACAAGTCCATCTTAACCATTATATTTCCAGATAAACATTCACCTAAGATTAAGGAATAATAAACCGTATCCAAGGTACCATGCACTCAAGGACACAGGGAGATTAGGTGAGGGATGTGGCAGCATTCCCTTGTTCCTGCCCCACCTAGAAGCACTTAACTGGATTATTCAGCTTGCTCAAGACAGATAGACTTACTATTTACTGGTGTCCTAAGTCTACAGAGGATTAGATAGAGGTTGGAGCTCTTAATGGAGCTGTCTGTACTGTCCAAAGAGCTGTGCATTGAACCCCCAAACAAATCTTTAGTGAATTCCCATTACATGCTTTCCAAAAATATGATGCTGCATAAGATACAGTGTAGGAGAGGATGCAGGTTCTGTGAATCACAAAACATCTGGGCTGGGAGGGAACCCTAGGGCACTGACTGAGTATTAGTGCTGCAAGGGACCTTTGAAATGTAGACTGGGGAATGCACCAGAGCTGGAGCCAACAAGCAGTTGTGTAGTGCTTACTACTCACCAAACAGTACTGTGTGAAGAGTAGTTTGGACGTGAATCCGACTTCCTTATTTTATGTATTAAGAAAAAAACAACGAGGTCCAGAAAGGACAAGCAATATAGCAAGTTGGCAGCAGAGCTAGGCAGAGAATCAAGGAGTCCTGCTTTCTAGTTAAGGGTTCTTTCTTTCTCACCAGTCACTTGGCATAAATGACATCTATTTTCCTGTGTTTGAAGAGGCAAGATTAGTACACATAAAATGGTTGCATTGTAGAAGAATGGAAAGAGCTGAGACCTAGCCTGGCCACGAACAAAGTCTGGGCCTTTAAGCAATTAACTCAATGGATCTGGACCTTAGCATTCTCTTTTGTAAAATGAGAGAATGATCTAGAATGAGTTTGAAAAATAGCTACCACCTCTTAAGTAATAACAGCAATTAGCAATAACTTTCATATAGCTTTGAAGTCTGCAAAATGATTTATTCATGTAAATCAACTTAACAATATATGACATCTATAAAATCCTTTCTGCACAAGGACCAAGAAGAAGTAGATGGAACATCTGATAAATCTTTCTAGGATGATAAAGCCAGAAAAACTTAGTCTAATACACAGGACAGATTTGCAGTTGAACATTAATTTCAATCTCATTCCTGCTTTGAAAAGTCACTTTTCTTATATAGAACTCAGTTTTTTTCTTCATAAAATAAGAGAGTTGGACTAACTTCTGATTCTTAATCTGAAGTCTATCAATTTTAAAAATATTTAAATGACATGATTTTAATATAAGTGATTTTTGTTTATTTGATGCATTTAAAAATATGATATTGAAAAGTCAGAAATCCATTGGTTTTTCCAGGCTGACAAAGTGGTCCATAATATAAGAAAAGGTATAATATAATATAATATAATAATATTTAATAATATAATAATATATAATAATATATAATATAATATAATATAAGAAAAATCCCCAGGGTTAGAAGATCTCTAAGGTTTTTTCCAGCTTTAAAATTTTTGATCCCTAGCTAGAAAACTAAATTAAAATAAAAGGATATAAATTGACATTCCTTACCACCATCCAGTGCCTTTGGCTCCCTGAGTCATCTAAATAAAAGCTCTGTATATGCAATGCTCTGGCTTCATTCTTCTCAGAAAATATACCTCTTCTCTTTTACCTCTTTATTTGGGATTCAGTGGAATGAGAACCCATGGCCTTCAAAGAAAGCAATTTTCTGGAAAAAAGAGACCTTGGCTGGTACTTGGGTTCCCTGCCTCTGCTTTTTGACTATATTTTATTTAACTGAAGGTGAGGAAATACTTATGACCTGAGTGCCTTAGAGAGTAGACCCCATTGTTGTATACTGGATGGCCAGTGGTATCACAGAATCTTCCTAGATGTATTCCAGGATACTGTTCCTCCCAATTAGGTCCCTCAGTAAGCCCATGTTCTCATGCTTGTTCATAGTGTAGTCCTGGCTACTTTAGCCAGGTTATTTAGTGTCTTGTTTGAGTAATCTCTCAGGGGGATGGTTTGCTGAAACACAGGAGTTTTCCCAATGGCTCTCTCTAAGTGGATTTAAGACAAGATTAATGGGCACTCAAAATTCTCTTATATTCATTCTGTGGAACCACAATCAATATCTAGGGACTTCTTGGAGGGATTATTACTCTTCTGTCTTAACTTGTTCTCCATCAGAGATTTCCTGAACCAAAGGTCTAGGATATCTTATAGTGGGACATGGTAAAAACAAATTTATATCAGCAGCGGCAATAGGCCTGTCCTGGATTCCCAGGATACTGGGGTTCAAGTCCCAGCTTTGACACTGAACAAGCTGTGTGACCATGGGGTAAGTCACTCAGAATTTTTAGTTAGATGGAGATGGAGTAGGCACAGGTATAGATGTTCACTTGGCCATCTTCTTTTCAACCAACATGTTTTAAGCATTTATTATTGGAAAACCAAATGAAATAAAGCGTAGATACTATCTTATAGTCTGATGCCATGCCAGATTAAGTTGCTTTCTTTTTCTTGACAGATTAAGTTTAATTAAAAATTCCTTTTCCAGAGGAATGTGATAGAACCAAAGTAAGGTAACACTGCAGACCTATTTCACCTCCCAACTTCTTCCCAATCCACGAAATAAGGCATTTGGACAAGATGATTTCTGAAGTGCCTTTTAGCTCTAAATTCTGTGAAATCAGACACATAGTACAGTGGAAAAAATAAACATTAGATTTAATTCTAAATCTGTGATTTTGGGAATTACTTCACCATTACACCTGAAAAAAAGCCCAAATACCATTCCTACATTCTGACAAGGTAACAGTGGTGATGTACAAACATTTCAAAAAAGAGGACCTTATTTCAGATCCTGACTACTTTTTACTTTCTATATCCCTCCTCCATTCAGCTGTCAAATTGATCTTCCTAAATGGTGGATCTGGCCTTGTCACTCCCTCCTGCCCCCACCAGTAAGCCTCCAGTGGCTCTTTATTGGCTCCAAGATCAAATACGAGATCTTCTGCTTGGTGTTCAAAGTCCTTCATAATCATCTTATACCTTCTTTATACTCTATCTATTCTTCAGTCTAGTGAAAATGACCTCCTTTCTGTTTTTTGCATATGACAACCCATCTCCCAACTGTACCCATTTTTACCAGTTGTGTATGTTATAGCTGGAATATTCTCTCTCTTCATCTCTGCCTTCTGCCTTCCCTGTCTTCCTTCAGGCCTCAGCTAAAGTCTTAACTTCTACAAGTAGACTTTCCCATTCTTCTTTAATCCTAGTGCCCAAAATTTGTCCTGTATATTTCTTCTTTGTATAGAGTTCTTTGCAAGTTTTCTTCCCTATTAGACTCTAAGCTCTGTAAGAGCAGGGACAGCCTATTTTGCCTTTCCTTGTATCTTCATTGCTTTGCACAGTTCCTGAAACAACACGCATTTCATCAATGACAGTGGACTAATTTAGCTTTGTAAACTTGAGCAAATCATGAGTTTCTCTTGGCCCCAGTTTCTTCATCTGTAAAATGAAAGGGTTGGACTTTGACAAGTGGAGTGAAAATTGAAATAGAAGTGGGCCACTAAAATATACATAAGGATCCTTAAGTTGCCTTTGAAAACCACATGACCATTATTTATGTCCTACAGTATTTTTGTTTATTTTTCTACACATTTCCCAATCATATTTAAATCTGGTTGGTGCTGCACTCAGGAGTTTTGGACTGGGTGGGCTGGGTGTTTGACAGCTCTGAAGTAGATGACCTTCAAGGTCCCTTTTAATTCTAAATCTGTGATTATGGGAATTATTTCACTGATAATGACTAGTTTTCAAATAGCTTCTTGAAAGGCTTATTTTCTGCTCCTTGCATACCAGGGGCTAGATTCAGTGGTGTAGGAATTTCTGGGGATTAACAAAATCCTGGGTCATTTACCCTGAAAACATGAGGGAAGAGGAAGAAGGATGGTACTGTATTCAATATTGCTGCTGCATAAGTCCCAAGTGAAAGAAGGCAGTACTTAGAGGAAGGAGTCCTGAGATCATCCCTGTCTCTAATACTTTCCAATTGTGTGACCCTGGGCAAGTCAATCAACCTCTCTTATTTAAGTTTTCTCACTTGTAATTCTACAAATTTGTCTCAACATATTAAATGTGTGAAATGCTTTTGAGACACAGGGATAGGAATTGGGAGATGTACAGATGAAAAAGTGACACAGAGAGCTAATGTGCTATGGGAAATTGAGATACTGTGTACCCAGGTGAATATGATGCAAAGTAGCATGTGAGAGAAATCAAGGAAAGAGACAAAGTCCAATAAGAAAACTCAAGGCGAGAATAAGTTGAGATGATCTGGGAGGATTCCTTAAAAGAGATGACACTTGATTTAAATTGTCAAGAAAGAGAATTCAATAGATGGGGAAGGTGAGGGATTGAATTCTAGGCTTTGAGGAGGGCTTGTGTGAGTGAGCAGAGGCAGAAGAAGGCACATCCCTCCTCCAGTTTGGCTAACATATTACTAAGTGGGAGTACTTTGAAATGGAGTTGATAATAATTTAAACCAATCAGGGTGAAGCAACTTAAATAGGAGGAATCAATGGGAAACAAATAATTTTACATTTGCATAGTGCCTTAAAGTTTACAAACATTTTGAATATATAATTTAATTTGATTCCCATACAACCTTATAAATCTAGAAATAAAGTTTTTTAAACTTTTATTTCTTAAATTACCAAGCATTTTTCTCTCCTCCCACAAAATTGGAAAAAACAGAACCCTTGTCAGAAACATCTCTATCTCTATCTCTATCTCTATCTCTATCTCTATCTCTATCTCTATCTCTATCTCTATCTCTATCTCTATCTCTATCTCTATCTCTATCTCTATCTCTATCTCTATCTCTATCTCTATCTCTATCTCTATCTCTCTCTATCATCTCTATCTCTATCTCTATCTCCAACTCTATTGCTATCGCTATCACTATCTCTATCTATCTATCTCTATCTATCTCTACATCTACATCTACATCCATATCCATATCCATATCCATATCTAGATCTAGATCCATATCCATATCTAGATCTAGATCTATATCAGCAAAACATATTCCTGTATTGGCTTTGTTCAGAAATATATGTCTTATTCTTATTGTTATTCTTATATTATTATTATATATTATATATAAGAATATATAATATATATTATATCAATATAGTCTTATTGACATCTCTCTGTCAGGAGGTGGGTAGGATGCTCCATTATCAGTCTTCTGGAGTTACAGTTGGTCTATTACATTCATTGGAGTTCTTAAACCTTTCAAAGTTGTTTGTTTTATAATGAATGCTCTCCTGTCTTTCCTCATCTTAATACAAGTATTTTGATCCTCATTTTGCAGATATAAAACCTGAGACTCAGAGATGACTTGATCAAGGTAAGTTAACCAATAATCAACAGTTGTGAAACCCAGTTATCTCATAACTCTAGGAAAATGAATAATTATCTACAAAAACCCAATCTAACCAAATGATAGAAAAATTTTAAACAGATGAACATGCCAGAAAGAGAGCAAATTATAGATGAATTTCCATGAATCATGGCTCTAATTGGTAGGATGGGTTTTGTTATATCAAGCCTGTATCAATCAAGTAACACCCATTTATGAGACATCTACTATATGCCAGACACTTTGCTAGGTGCTGATGAATGAATACAAAAGATAAAATAAGACAGTTTTGGAACTCAAGGAACTTATATTTTATCAGAAGAGTTAAGATGGGAGATGGAGCCAAGATGGCAGAATAAAAGTGGGAACTCACCTGAACTCTCCCAAGTTCCCTTCCAAAGAACATTCAAACAATGATTCAAATCAAATTGTGGGGTGGCAGAACCAACACAAGATCAGGGTAAAATAATTTTTTAGTACAAGACAATTTAGGAGATTGCAAGGAAAGTCTGTCTTTTTACCAGAAGAACAATGCAGGGCATGGGCAAACCAGCAGCAAGCCATGGAGGTGGTTGCATCATCATCATCAGTAGCCTCTGGAGCTCTCAGCCACAGATGGTGTGGGGGCAGAAAACTGGCCAGAAGCAACTCTTTGCTGGCACTGGAAGCTTCACTCTATTGCCTATATAGAGTTGCCTATATACCATTTAAGGGTTGTGATCTCAGGATGAAGAAAAACAATAGAGAACTAGCACTTATAGCTCGAGGGACACAGGGTCTTTTATCCTAGTTCTTTCATGGAGAAGACTACTTGGTTACTCATAGACCAGAGCACAGGGAAGGACAGCAGTGACCACACTTCTTAGATCATACCACCTTGGACACCCAAAGTAGCTCTGTAAACAGAAGCAAGAAAGATCTAAAGCTTGGGACAGTGTCCCCTCCATCATGGAAGAAATGCCCAACTTTAACATGAAGATAAAAGTTAAGAAATAGACCAAAAAATGAACAAACAACAAAAAAGGACCTTACCATAAAAATTCAAAATTTTTATGAGAGGGAAAATCAAAATAAACTCAGAAGAAGACAATGATGTTAAAATGAATACATATGACACCTCAAGGAAAAATGGGAATTGGATCCATTCACAAAAAGTATTAATGGAAGAGCACAAAGGAGTTTAAAAATCAGAAAAGAAATGAAAGTGATATAAGAAAATTATAAAAAGTGAGTCAAAAGCTCAATCAAAGAGAAATTTAAAAATATTGAATAAAAATAATATCTTTTTAAAAAAGAATTGGCTACATGGTAAAAAATGAAAAAGGTAGAAAAATTTACTGAAAAAAAGAACTTCTTAAAAATTGTAATTGTGAAAATGGGAGCTAATGACTCCATGACACATTAAGAAATAATAAAATAGGAGAGAGTAGAGCCAATATGGCAGAGTGAGACAGGAACTTGCTTGAACTCTTCAAATTTCCATTGCAAACAACTTTAAAATAATGCATCAAAATGAATTCTAGAGCAGCAGAATCTATAAAAGAATGATGAGAAACAATTTTCCATTCAAGGACAATTTAAAGATTTTCAGGAAAGGTCTTTCTGATTGGTTGGAATTAAGAATAGACTAGTTCAGGAAGCTGAGCAAGTTAATACCAGACCACACCACAGTAACCCAACTGGGGGCAACTGAATCAGCATCAGTCATATCTGGAGCTCTTGACTCAAAGACAGTAAGGGGCCAGATAACTAATCAGAAGGAAGTTGATTATAGGGGACTCTTTGCTGGCACTGGTGCATTTCCCAAATGGGAATTTGGGTCACAGACCCCAAGATGAAGAAAAACATTTGCATACTAGACCATGTGGTTGCAGTGAAGAGAGGTTGTGAGTTCAGGGTGGAAGAATGTTTGTTGTTTCTCACAAACCAGAGCATAGGCCAAAGCAACAGTGACCACACCTCTTCTTAGATCACACCACTTTGGAAGAACTGAAAACTTTCATGTCCCTCAAATCAACTCTGAAAACAGCAGCACAAAAACCTGAAGCTTGGGACAGTGCCCCCTCCACTCCAGGAGTAGAGCCCAATTTTAACAAAGTTAACAGTCAAGAAATAGGCTGGAAAATAAGCAACAAACAAGCAAAACACCATATAAAGTTATCTTGGTGACAGGGAAGATCAAAACACTTTGTGGTGGGACTTCACCCTTGAGGAGACAAAGAACTAACTTGACTATTACTTAGAGGGTCTTAACATCCTCCTAGTTACCCAGACTTCCAATGCAGGTATCATCAACTACACATTTTCTCTTACCCCCTTTATCCAATTATTTGCCATATATCTTCATTTCTACCTTCATGATAGCTATCATATATGCCTTTCCCCACTATGACACCATAGTACAGACCCACATTTCCATATGCCTGAGCTACTGTTGCTAGCAGAACAAACATAATTCTCCTTTCATGCGACAGTCCTTAAACACATCTTTCTTTTAAAAAAAAATTATTTAGTCAATTTAGAACATTATTCCTTGGTTACAAGAATCATATTCTTTCCCTCCCTTCCCTTCCCCCACACTTCCTGTAGTTGACATGCAATTCCACTGGGTATTATATGCATCCTTGATCAGAACCTATTGCCATGTTATTGGTGTTTGCATTAGGATGTTCATTTAGAGTCTACATCCCCAGCCATATCCCCTCGACCCATGTAATCAAGTAGTTGTTTTTCTTCTGTGCTTGAACACATCTTTCTTACTTCCTCCCTTCCTCTCAGTTTTCTCCTCTCTCTGGGTTCTTCAGATAATTTCCATATAGCATGGACTTGGAGCTTCTTATCATCTTTGTTTCTCTCTTCTAGACAGTCTTGTGTTTCTGTATTTTTTACTAAAATTTTCAGCCTTAGTATAATGCTCCATATGTGATCTGATTAAGACAGAGAACAGAGGGATTTTTATCTCTTTATTCCTGGAGGGTGTGATGTTTTCTTTTTCTTTTTTTGGTGGTTTTTAATTTTCAAGCTTTTAATTTTAATATAACTCTTTTCATGCTGCTCAAAATAACATTGGTTTTCCTGGCTGCCTCACTAGGCTGTTGACTTATAGACTTATAGACTTATAGTCCACTAAATTTCCCATTTCATTTTTAGGGAAATTGCCCTCTTCCCAGGCCTAATTTATTTATTTATTTATTTATTAAACATTATTTTATTTGGTCATTTTCCAACATTATTCATTAGAAACAAAGATGACCTTTTTTTCCCCTTCCTCCCTCCCCCCATCCCTCCCATTGGAGATGCGTGATTTCTCCGGGTATCACATGCGTCCTCAACCCGAGGCCAATTTATGTGTAAAGATAAGGAAAGTTTTGGATCCAAAGTTAGACCTCACAATTATCTCTATTAAATTTTAGTTTATTTGATTCAACACCAGGTTCCAACCTGTTAAGATATAATTGAATCCTAACTCTGTTCTCCAGACTAGTTTTAGGTGGGACTCCAAGCTTTGTGCTTGCTATCTTCCCTAAGCTCACCATCTCTGTTTTAAATAAAACAAAACAACATTAAATGGCATAGGCACAAGCAAAGATGGTTGGGGAGCCCCACTGGAGACACCATCCAAACTGACACTGAATTATTAATGATCACTATTTGGGTCCAGATAATGAACAAATCATGAATGGTCCAGTTGATTGTCTAATCATTTAGTCAAACATTATATATTCTCCAGAGTCTAGAATTAAAAACTTTGTCTAATTCTTTGCTAAAATGTGTGTGCCAAGTAAGGCTTCCTCAAGCTGAGCATTGGAATGGTCGTATAACATCATCATGTGTCGATTCCCACTGAGTCACAGGGTGTCAGCACAGTGGCTTAGACTCTGACCTTTAAGTGGTGAAGATGTTTTAGTTATTGGTTGTTATAGTCTGTTTTTGTTTGTTTGTTTTGTTTCTCATCCTCACTTCCTGGATTTCCAGTGTTTGAGTTGGTGAAGAGAAAAGAGAACTATTGGCTCTTTGCCAAATCTCAGGGCTTGAGGGTTTTAAAATGTTTTGTGGGATTAAAATTCAATTCAACAAGTATCCATTTAAATTACACTATGTTTTAAACACTGTCCTGCACGATAGAGATATAAGTATAAAAACCAAAAGAGCCCTTGCCCTTAAGGAACTTATATTCTATTCTAGGGAAATGATATGTATGTAGAGGAATAGTAGTAGTAGTAGTAGTGGTAGTCTCTCGGTGATCGAGAATGACTATTGTCTTTGTGCAGTTTCATCTACGCTGTACCCTCATATGGTTTTGGAGTCCAAAGGCTGAGGCGCAGAGTTTGTGGCACATGGGGCATGGGACGCCAGTTGCTACGGGAGGTGCGGCTGTGGCCTGGTGTCGGCGTTCACGCGCAGCGGCAAGACGTCGACGTCGTTCATCTTCAAAGGTGGTGGCGGCGGCATGGTTAATGTGGGTTTGCCAGTTGCTTCTGTCAGAGGCAGCGAGTTCTAGTTGCTTTGGTGTAATGCCAGCCCACCTCAAGTTGGACTTTAGCTGATCCTTGAATCTTTTCTTTGGTCGGAATACAAATTAGATAATGCCTTGAGCTCAGGGCCTGTGGCTTGTGTGTGTGTGTGTGTGTGTGTGTGTGTGTGTGTGTGTGAGGTGGGGTTATCAGCCAGATGTGACAGCAAAGGCATAAATGAGTGATGGAATACAGTTATGTGTGTGAGCCTGGGGCCAACCTTTGCATGGAACTGCTTCCACCAGGCCCAGGGTTAGCCTTTATTTTTATACCCCAATGGATACATATTCACCATACATGCTCAAATTCAGATAATTGGATAAGTGATACATTAACTTTTAACAAATCGTCTGATTAACAATCTGTGAAGACAATCGACAAATATTGTGGCCAAGTTAATGGATCAAAGGAGCAATAGAAACCCAATTCAGTTTTAATATTAACTAATCGTTTTTCAGAATTTCATTGGAGAGTTTCCAAGATGGATTTTGGTTAGTCAATCAAGTCACTGAGGCATGATGTACTAAGGCATAGTGTTTAAGCCTATCCCTATGATGATTTACATACTGGCTTAGGAGAATTTGTCTCTGTGCATGGGAATAGGGGATTTCTGAGCACAGCTTTTGTTAGGAGTTATATGCCTAAGCAAAAGTTAACCCATGATAGTCTTTTAGGTTTGGTGATCTTTTGGTGGTACTCTGGGGGAATACTGTGCAAGTATTTGCTCTTATGTTATTTTTCCTGAAGCTAGGGAGAGAACAATAATCATAGTAATTCTATTAATAAGGGATGTTAGTGAGAGAAGTCACACAGAGTGGGGCTGAGCGGATGTCTCCATCCTGCCAAGTAGTCACTTTGTGACCTCCTGGCCTCCATGTGTAATGATGTCTTGACATTGTGGCTTGATGGCCCCCAGCAAGATAAAATGGAAAGTTTCCTTGTATGTGATGATGCCCTCCAATTTCTCCTGATTTTGAATGACAATGCCACAGAGTCTCCTAAATAAGACTTACATTCAGCGCACAGAGTTAGCCTTATTATTCAAACAGGAAAAACTAAATGGATGAAGAAGACCTAGTATGTACTGTGCTTCAAAATTAAATGGATAACCTATAGAGATGGCCTGTCAGTATCCAAGATACATGTATCTTGTGTAAAAAATGCACATGGACAACGAGGCAGGGATCAGATCTTTTATTTATTTATTTGTTTGTTTAAAAATCCTTACTTTCTGTCTTGGAACCAATACTGTCTTGCTTCCAAGACAGAAGGGCTAAGCAATGGAGGTCAAGTGACTTGTCCAAGGTCACATTGCTGAGAAGTATCTGAAGTCAAATTTGAACCCAGGACCTCCCATCTCTGGGCCTGGTTCTCAATCCACTGAGCTACCCACCTCTCCCTACCCCTGCCCTTGGCTTGGATCTTAACAGAGGAATAGAGTGGTTTGAATTGTATTTGGAAAAAATCACAACACTTTTGATGACTAAACCATTGAAATGAAATCCCATTTTAAAAATAAAACACACTCATTGATCAATGGAAGCTCTATAGCTAGCAACCATGGAACATCATATTCCCTAAGGGATCAGAATTATGATTCAATGGAGAGACATGCTGTAGACATAATTATCTGTAGCATATAAAGAAGGACAAATTTCATGCATGAAGGGGTTTAAAAGACAGGCTAAAAGAAGAAACCTGTGACTAGAGGATTATATGGATTAGTCAAATAGTAGGAATGAAGGATAAGAAAAAGAAATGTGAAAGCTACTTTGGTACCCACAGAATATTAAAATTTCTACAGTTATAAATGAGTCAACAACCATTTATTCAATGTTTACTATGTCCCAGACACTGGGTATACAAAGAAAAAGCAAACAAGCATATGTTTATTATATATTTGCTGTAGTTCAGTTATTAGGTGGTGTCTGACACTACGTGACCCCATTTTTTTTTTGGCAAAGATACTAGAGTGGCTTGCCACTTCTTTCTCTATCTTGTTTTACAGATGAAGAAATTGAGGCAAACAGATTTAGGAATATAGTTAGGGATAGATTGGTTTCCAGGATTAGTTGAAAGAAGGGAATTTTGAGATAAGTCCTGGGAGAGGGTTCTGGGTAGGAAAGGAATTGTGGGAGTCTGATCTGAAAATAACTGAAATTACTTCCTTCTTGGATTTCATCTAAGCTAGAAGGGTTTTTTGACTCTCTGCCTGAATTTTCATCAAGTTGAAGAAGGGGTTTTGCTCTGAGAGATTTTCTCTGGATAGTCAAGATTTCATGGAGAAATCTTTGACTTCTAGGTAGAGAATTTATCTGGAGGAAACCAATTTCCCTGAATCCAAAGATCATCTGCCAGTGGTCCATCTGCCAGAATTCCTCTTAGGCAAAGGTAATCCAAAGATTTCCATTTGTAACTTTGGGTTACTTAGTGCAGCAGCCAAACCCAGTCTTTTCCCCTTTCTTTATTAATCACTAGTGGAAGGATTAGGAAAAAGTCAGATAGCATGAGGGAGGGTTTTTAGGTAGCACAGGGAGCTGTAGGCAGGGCCCAGAGAAGAACAGAAGGCTCTCCTTAATCAGGGGACTTAGAAGTTGGGTGGAGTTAGTTTTAAGAATACTAGCGTCCTACCTACCAGTTTCCCTTTTCCATAAGCCAAGGGTTGTGCGCTTAACTAGCCCTGGGGAATTCCTAGGTGGATTGTAACATCTAACATCCCTCTAGGACAGTTCCCCATTATACAGGATTAAGTGACTTGTTAGGATCACACAACTAGTAAGTGTTGAGGCTATATTCCCTTTACTTCATATTATAATGGAAAGAATGGTATTGCCCAGACTATCTCAACTCAGACTAACAGATATCATGTCAGAAGAACAGAAGGCCAAGTAACAGTTCAATCCATGGGCAATACCTGTCAAGGTAAGATTCTGTCTATAATAATATTTTCCTGGGATTAGAGTCAAGCTTTGACAGAAGTATCATGATCGGAGATGTCAACAGGGAGAAGAGGGTCAAAGACAAAAGTCATGCTGATCTACAACATGCAGGCCACCTGAGTATTTAACCTGCGAGGGAGAGTATTTCCTTGCCAGGCAGTCTGGAGACTGACGTTTGCCTTGGATAGGACCAACAGATGCTTCTCACTCCTTGTAGACTCTTCAAAGGAGTTCCTCCCCCTCAGACTGGCAATACAGACAATTTAGATGCTCCTCTCACAATAGCCCACTCAATAAACCTTGAGGTTTGGAATATTATGTTGAGTTGTGGGGTGGGGGACATTCTAGAGTAGTTGCTGATAGCTGTCTGTCTCAATATCGACACAAGAAAATTTAAAAAATTTTTGGTAGGGAAAAAACCAAACAATAGGAATCCAGATACTTACATAAGCATAGAGGGAACCCTCGGGCAGCCCACTTTTAATACCTCTAAGATGCACATTGAAAGAATTCTCTTTTCCTTTGGTGTGGCACCAGCAAAAGGATTATTAGGGAGAATTCTATGGCTTCTCCCCATAATGTACCAAATTTAGATCAGAGAAATATTTATTTAGAAATACATAGTGTCAGGAAGATTCATATGGATGACTATTTCAAATAGAATACAACAAATGGGATTCATACTGCAAAAAATATAACTGATTTTGTTTAGAAAAGGGACTCATTTTTACCTGTGGTTGGCCATGGGAAGGAGCAAGATTAGCATGTAGGGTAGGATGAATTTAACTTTTGAGAAGTGCATATCAGTGTTCATTTTGCTTAAACTGAAGACTAGTTTTAAAATGGTGTCACATGAATCCAAAAATGGATAAACAAAATGCTTCTGTCTGGGTTTCCATGTCAATAAAGCTATAAATGGAAAAACAAATTAAGAATATTATTTGGGAATGTTGGTTACAGGTATGTATGCTCTATTAAATTAGAAAATGCAAATGAAGTAGCTAGTTATTTGTAAAAATTAAAAGCCTTTCAAATTGATTCAAGTTAACATGACATGGTGGATGGTGTAAAAATATTTAAAAAATGGTGATCTACACAAAATAGATAGAAAAACTGTTCAAAAATGTTCATATACTTTTGATAGAGGTAATCAAAAGTATCCTCAGTGATGAAGTGAAATTCAAATGTGAACTTCCCTTCAGGGCCAGCTGCAAGGATGCTAAAGAGACTCTTATTATAAAAATAAAGTATTTATTGAACTATATAAGGACAAATAAAGGATTTCTAATTCTAAGGGATTCTAAATCTACCCAAATAAACTTCCTGGTTCTGCAAGGAACCACTTCTCCTGTGTTTCACAGGCTACACTAATCCTCCCTGATCTAACTCAAATTTATACTATCTAAATAAAAACTACCACTATTATCCTTACAAATCTTAACTTTGCCTTCAAATTATAAAATAGCAAAGGCTAGCTGGTTGAATCTCAAAAAGAATCAAGTTAAGACTCTGAGTCTATCAGAGTCCAAACCAAAGACCAGGTTTTTCTTTGGTCTTCTCAGAATTGAATCAATCTATAAAAACCACAATAGATAGTCACTAGTGTTTCCCAAGTTGGGAAAAGAAAACACTGAGCTCCTTCAAATCTTTCCCTCAGACAGAGAGAGGCAAAGATGTTACCTCCTCCAGCCCTGAAAGTCTCTGTGTCTCTGCCAAATGCCAGAGACCAACTCCTAACTGCCAGAGAGTAATTGACATAGAAAAATGGTTATAACTGTCACATCTGAAATTAACACACCCTCTCAGCTCTGCTTCAAACTCCAGTTCTTTTCTCAAGCTAACCACTTTCCTTCATATCCCTAAACTAATAAAACAATACTTACTTTCTAATATCATCCTTACAATAGAGGGTCAGCCTTAAAGGCAGAAAGAACTGAGTTCAGGATATTGCCAATAACAAATTGTGACATTGCTTTGAGAATTCTAGCTATGGCATCCTAGAATTGATGTTGAAAATACAAGATCAAATATTATTTGTAGAGAGAATAAAAGCATATATAGCAAATCCAAATAGCTGAGTAAAAAAAATGACACTGAATAAATTCAATAATTTACAGAATAAGTTTAATGCAGGCCCATTATTATTAACGATATTTTCTAATGCTAAAGATGAAAAAACACATTGAATAAAAATACCATTAAAAAAACAAAAAATCTCCATAAACTACTTGGGAACTAAGATTTCTACAAGTGGCTATGAACTGTTTGGAGACAAATTAAAAATATAATGATGGAATAAAAGGAAATCAAAAAATTGGAGGGACTTAATTTTTTTTGTATTGGTATGATTAATATATAGTCAAAATAACTCCTCTTTTTAACTTACATATTTACTGCAATGCTAATCAGAACTGTCATGAGATTTCTTCATAGAACTGTATATAGAAAATTAATGAGCAGTTAAATGCCGAAGTGATTTAGACTCATATTTCACATGGTATACTCAAACACATATTGATATGTTTGTATTCTTTCAGAGCAATGACTGCAATTTATGGAAATTTATAAAGGGAAAAGTGGGGATACCTATGGATTTGTACTTTTTAATTGGTTTCACAGCTATAAGAGTTCTGCTTCCTTCGTAGGAAGTTTAAGAGGGAGCTTTCTTGCTCAGGACTTTTTTCAAAGCATCTTTGATGTCCTTGTTTCGCAAGGTGTAAATGAGAGGGTTGAGTAGGGGAGTGAAAAAAGTATAGACTAAGGAAAACTGCCGCTCTTCATCCTCTGATGTTCTTGAATTGGGCCGAAAGTAGACCAGGCTGGCACAGCCATATTGCAGCAAGACCACAGTGAGATGGGAGGAACAGGTGGAGAAGGCACGTTGGCGTCCCTCAGTGGAGCGAATGCGCAAGATGGTGTTGGCGATGAAGATGTAGGAGATACAGATGAAAGTGAAGGGGATGGTCAGCACAATGATACTAACTACATAAAGGACTGCTTGGTGTATGTGAATGTCCCCACAGGCCAGCCTTAGAACGGGAGTGACATCACAGAGGAAGTGATTGATCTGGTGGTGACCGCAGAAGGGAAGAGAGCAAACCAGTGCTGTGAGTGGCAGTGTAAGGAAGACAGACAGTCCTAGGGATCCAAACACTATCTGGGTACATAGCTTCTGTGTCATGATGAGGGTGTAGTGCAAGGGATGGCATATGGCCATATAGCGGTCATATGCCATGACAGTCAATAGGAAACAATCAGCACCACCAAAGGTGAGAAAAATGAACATCTGGGCCCCACAGCCAGCCAACGGGATGGGCTTCTGGGCTCCAAAGATGTTGGAGAGGAGCAATGGTATAACAGTAGTGGTGTAACCAATCTCTATCAAGGACAGATTGGATAAAAAGAAATACATTGGGGTGTTTAGGGATGTATGGGTCCACACTGCCCAGATGATGGCACTGTTACCACAGAGGATCATTATGTATAGGAGGAGGAAGAAGAAAAAGAGAAGGGCCTGGATTCTGGGAGAAGTTGTGAATAACTGGAACACAAACTCTGTGGAGCTAGACTGGTTGAGATGGAAAGATCTGGGAGAAGACATCTCACCTAACAAAGAAAATAGGAAGTTAGGCCTAGTTAATGTATTACCCTTGGTTCCTCAGGCTTACACTTGGAAGGTACTGTTGAAGAGACTGAAGATTCCATGAATGGACCAGGACTTTGTTTTAGAGTCAATATCTTTTTCAATTTGGCTTTGGATGCTTCAGGGAAAAGGAAGCTAGAAAAATTTCCATCGTGATTGCCCAGTGTCATAGGAATTATAGTGGGTAAGGTCAAGTGGACCTTTTAGTGGCATATTCTGTACCCCTTCCTCTAAGACCCCCAAAGTTCCTTTTGAGGGGGTGAAGTTCAGAGGCAGAGAAGAAACTCTTCTGAATCCAGATGAGAATTAATGAGATGTTTACTGGGGAGATTTTGAGAATTAATGAGATGTTTACTGGGGAGATTTCAGAATAGAATTTATTTCTATTCTCTTAACCATTAAAAGAGACAAGTCAAAGCTTCCCTCTATTAAATTGGTGAACAATCTCTTTCTGACACTTCTATCCCCATCTCCTTCTAGGAGATCAAGGAGCTTAGAGGAGGGAGTTATTTCAATTCCCCATTGGCAACCCAGGGTGCTGTTTTCCTTACAAATTATTTGTTCCTCTATACCTTACCAATTGTTATTACTTGTGAATCTATTCTCTCTCTCTCTCTCTCTCTCTCTCTCTCTCTCTCTCTCTCTCTCTCTCTCTCTCTCTCTCTCTCTCTCTCTCTCTCTCTCTCTCTCTCTCTCTCTCTCTCTCTCTCTCTCTCTCTCTCTCTCTCTCTCTCTCTCTCTCTCTCTCTCTCATATAAACCCTTACCTTCTGTCTCAGAATCAATACTGTGTATTGGTTCCAAGGCAGAAGAGTGGTAAGGGCTAGGCAATGGGGGTCAAGTGACTTGCCTAGGGTCACACAGCTGGGAAGTGTCTGAGGCTGGATTTGAACCTAGGACCTCCCTTCTCTAGGCCTGGCTCTCAATCCACTGAGCTACCCAGCTTCCCCCTATTCCCTTCTTTATATAAAAGAACACTAAGTAGCCATCAAATATTTGTGTCTTGTAATTAATAACCATAGTTGATAGAAATTAAGGAAACAATTTTGATTTCTGTAGATAGGAGACATAATCATTTTATATTAGTTGAGATACAAGGATATATACAAATATTTCTATAATTGCATACTTTATAAGTAAAAGATGATTGGATCATAGGACTAGAGAGAGAAGGGACTTTACAGGTCATCTTAGGCTACTTGCTCATTTTATACCATGGAAGCTGGGGACTAGGGTAAAAACAACTGTTTGATAAATTGCAGAGTATATATTCAGATATGATAATTTATATATAGTTAGAACTAATATAGATAAAGTGTCAAAGCAAGATGATCTTGGCCAGGCTAAGTCTGATGTACAGAGGCACTAAGGAGTTAAGGGGCCACCTCACCTCAGAGCACCTTCTTCATTACATGATCATCCTCATATATTACAACTGGATCTCCTTTCTACCAACCAGTTCACCAAAAAGTTGACCTATTCAAAGAGATATAAAGTCAATTGAATGATCCTAATTAAGATAATTAATAGTTTCAATGAAGTTTCAGGCTACAGGATAAATCCTCCAAAATCAGCAGTATTTTCATATAATAAGAAAATCTGAGTCAATAATAGAAAAGGGAAATTTCATTCCAAATAATTACAAAATGTATAAAGTATTTATCCAATATTTGTCTGCCAAAACACACATAATACGAGTATAGTTTCAATTATTAAATCCTTCTTATGAATATGAGAAACAAATTAAATCATCAGAGGAATGTTCAATGCTCATGATTGGTCTGTGCAAGCATAATAACACTGACAATACTATTACAGTCAATTTTCACTTTAATACTACACAAAACTATCAAAAGGATACTTTGCAACATTTGACAAAATAACAAAATTCATCTGGAGAAACAAAAGATCCAGAATATGAAGGGAAGTAATAAAAGAAATAGGGATGAAGGTAGAATAATGCCTTGTGACCTCAGACTATATTGTATAACAGCAATAATGAAAACTCTTTGGTATCGGTTAAAAATAGAGGTAGATCAATGGAACAGACTAGACAAGGAGAGTCAGAGACAGTGGAACTCAATAGTTCAGTATTCGATAAATGGCAAAGCATTAATTAGGAAGCAACTTCCCATTTGATAAAAGCTCCTGGGAAAATGAAAGCAAGTCTGGCAGAATATCAAGCTGGGGCGAAAATCTTAGGTAATATTCCACAATATTTTTTAATTGGAGTAGTCAATTAATATTATAGATCATACCATGAGAAATCAGATCACATTTCTCAAATTATGGTTAGAAGATGAATTCTTAACTATATGAAGTATAGAGGTAATTGCAATAGAAAAAATAAATGATTTCGATTGCACAAAACTGAAAAGTTTTTTCATAAAGAAATTAATTCACACATAATAAAAAGAGAAGCAGTTAAATGGGGGAAAACGATCAACTTATATAAGGATTTGCTATCTAAGATAATTAGATAATGAATACATTTGTATGTACATTTGCATATATATACAATATGCATTCTATATCTATTAATTGTATATATTTATATGTTCTATTTATATGAAGAATATCAACTGAAAAGGCTTTCATCAATTTTTTTCCTATATGGATGACTAGACAAAATCTCTTTGGGTGACTGACAAGAGATTATATATTTGAATGAGGCAGATCTATCACATCTATCAATACAAGAGACTTATAGGTGGATGGAAGGTCCTCTAAAAGGGAAAGGCATTAGCATTATCGGCGAGTGATAGGTAAAGCCTCTGAATTCTAATGTTTGGAATTATAAAAGACTCAGATGAGGAACAAAACCATTGCAGAGAAGGGGGACAATCATTGTAAAGGCATGAAGATTCGAGATAGAATGTGGCATTCCAGGAAGAACAGGGGTATAGAATGATTGCTTGTAGGGTATATGGAGAGGAATAAAATGTTAGGAGACTAGCAAGATGGGAAATCTCATTGCATAGATGAGAAAACTTACCAGAGAAATTAAGTGCCTTGATGAGGTCTCCTAGCTGGCTTGTATATGCTGGAACCAATTTTTCAACTCAGGTCTCATATTTCTAAGGCCAGCAGTCATTTAAATATGCCAAGTTGCAATACACAGGACTAGAAGGGTCCTAAAGAAGGGTTAGAAATATTTCAAGGATGTACATCAAGGCTTCCCCCTAAAAAGCTAACTGTTTTTCTTATTCTAAATGTTTGCCATGAACTTCAATATGACAACATTATGCTCGATAAACTTTTCACAATGAAAATAGAGTTAAATATTAGCTAGTAGGGGCAACTGGGTGGCTCAGTGCATTGAAAGTCAGGCCTAGAATTGGAGGTCCTAGGTTCATACCTGGTCTAAGACACTTCCTGGATGTGTGACCCTGGGCAAGTCACTTAACCCTCATTGTCTAGCCCTTATCACTCTTCTGCCTTGGAACCAATATACAGTATTAATTCTAAAATGGAAAATAAGTATTTAAAAATATTAGCTGGTAAAGTCTAGAATAATGATAATAATAATGATAATAATAGCTGCAATGTTAACATTTACATTAACTGGTACCATTTTCACAAATGATAGAAAAGACTCACAATAGATATATACCAATGGATTTGCCATGTGTAGCCAAAAGTATTTTATCTAGAAGGAACCTATGGAATAGCTTAGATACAAAATGGAACTAAAAAGCTCTCTAGGTAAAACCTTCATGGAACTTCATATATCTGCCAGGAAATCTGAATCATGTTGATTTGTTTTTTAAGGAGCTTTATTATTATATTCATAACCATGTCATTGAATACAGAAATTAAAGGTCAACCCTAAGAAACCTGGACTCATTGATCAATACAGATTATTATATAGATCCAGGAGAAATTGTGAAACATACCCCTTCAGGTTGCAGTGCAGAGTTTAAGAACTTATTTAACCTAAAAACACATGAACAGATGGCCACACACATACCAGAATTTTGGCATCCTTGACTCATTGTTAAGGGGATAAATCTCTATACTTCAAATACACAAACGATAAGCTACCTTTGAGTAATCTACAATTCAACTGTACTAGATTGGGAGCATTATTACTAACCAAACTTACCTACAAGTTCTTGGATTTGTCCATTCACATTTAAGAGTAATTAAACAAAATAGATCACCGTAGTCAATGTTAATGATCTCTAAATTTTATTGAATGAAAAGTTTCCCCAAGACAGAGAATGAATGGAAGAAATGATGATCATGTGAACACAGAGACACATAACAACTTACTCATCTTCTCTGCTACTGGCATTTTCTTGGAGACACTTTTAATGTGTCAACCACAAGTGATTATATCACAATATTTTAAGTCATTTACCAAAGGGGAATAAATGCTTTTCTGTAATAATCTGAGAACCACTCAATATATAAGAATGGCAGGGTCATGACATTCCAGTATTATTCCTGGCTGATCTCCATCGAAAAATATAAGACAAAAAATAAACTCCATGAATATATGACTACAGGCTTTATGCTGGTTAGTTAGTCTCTTCCTTTTATTGGGGAAGTTGAAGTGGAAAAGGCAGAAGAGGCAGAAGAGAAGGTAGAAGAGAAGACTGAGAAGGAATAGAAAGAGGAGAAAGAAAGTAATAAGTCTAAGAGAAAAAAGGAAAAGGACTTAAAAATGCTATTAGTAAAGTAAAATGCTGAGGGTAGTTAGGTGGCAAAATAAATAGGCTCAAAGTCAGAAAGATTGATCTTTCTGTTTTCAAATCTGCCCCAGACATTTACTAGCTGTGTGACCTCATGCAATTTACTTACCCCTGTTTGCCTCAGTTTCTTTTATCCATAAAATGAGCTGAAGAAGGAAATGGCAAACCACTCCAGCATCTTTACCAAGAAACTCCAAATGGGGACTGCTGGGTGGCTCAGTGGATTGAGAGTCAGGCCTAGAGATGGAAGGTCCTAGGTTCAAATCTGCTCTCAGACACTTCCCAGCTGTGTGACCCTGAGCAAGTCACTTAACCCCCATTGCCTAGCCCTTACCACTCTTCTGCCTTGGTGCCAATAAATAGTATTGACTCCAAGATGGGAGGTAAGGGTTTAAAAAATGGCATACAATTCTGAGTAGCAGAGCCTGGATGGATATTTTTGGAAAACAAGGTGATGTAAAAATTAGAATAAGAATGCAAATTTATGGTCATTATCATCATTGTTATTTACAAAGGAACAGGTTAGGAAAACTGGGGAGCCAATTGTGTGAACCTATTCAGGCATGTTTCCTCATCTGTAAATGAGCATGTAGGATTCAATGAGTTCTATGGTCCCTTCCAACCTAAACATAAGATCTTATGATCCTGTGCCTAGTTCCATCTTCAGCAAGTCACTTCCCCTTCTTTAAGACTTGGTTTTGTTTTCTATGAAATAAAAAGGTCTCATCTCTCAGCTCCTTTTCAGCTCAGAATCCTAAGATCTCAATGGGACAAGTTCATTAAAAGCAATAAGAAAGTGGCACTGCCTCACCTCCTCCCAGTGCCTCTGATGCTATCAGCCATCTGGAGAAAAGCTTGTATCTTTTGCCCTAAGTACTCACCTAAATCTCCTTCCTCTTGGCTTTGGGCTCAATGGAATGGGGGCTCATAGCTTTCAAAGTTTGCATGGCGTTCTGCAAAGGTGAAACTTGGGCCAATGGGTGGCCTCCCTGTCTCAGCTCTCTGACAGGACTTCATGCACTTAGATACGCTTGTGATATTCTCTCTCTGTGTGTGACTTTAAAAGGAGACAATTTTGGGATGAGGTGTGTGTAAGAGACCTCATTAGATGGGGGTTCTGACTCTTTCTCTACCTTTAGTCAAGTCAAGGAGGGGAGTTCCTGGAGTCTCCATCCATAATTAACCAGGTCTACTTTAGCCAGCTGGTTAATTTCCTCTCAAAGGAATGAATCCTGGGAGCCAAGGGGCTTTGTTAGCTTCTCCCTATTACTCTATCTGAGTAGGAGTTCAGGGGGAAAATTGTCATGTGAATTGAAATTGATTTTGAGCCCAACTCTAGTACTGACTGTGTGACATTAGGCAAGTTATTTTCTCTCTCTTTGACTCAGTTTCCAGGCCTCTGAAATGTGGGAGATAGATGAAATTTCTAAAATCTTTTCAAAAGGCCCTTGATTTCATTTCAAGTGTCCCATATTCCTTCTTCTTTGCCCAATAATCTGAAATTATAGGGGGAAATAGAGTCAGCACATAGCAGGTGAGTGATAAATGAATTGAACTGAATGGAAGATTAGATATGGCAAAGACCTCTGTATCTGAAGATGATTAATGAAAAAAAATTATATAGAATCTCCCATTCTCCATTAATGGCTGGGATTTTCATAGTAAGGTAACCCTCTTGGGCCTGATATGGGGGTACAGGCTTCCCCTAGAAACCTTCAAATACCAGATTGTATCCCAGATCAGAGAGTACACAAAAGAATCATTTTTCCTTGCATTCTTGCAGTGCCAACAGAAGGTGACTTTGAGCTAAGAGGAAGATCCCCTCTGGTCTCTCCCCTCATTCTTTTAAAGCCCTTACTTTCCATCTTGGAATCAATACTGTGCATTGGTTCCAAGGTAGAAGAGTTATAAGGGTTAGGCACTGAGGGTTAAGTGACTTGCCCAGGGTCACACAACTGGGAAGTATCTGAGCCCATATTTGAACCTAGGACCTCCTATTTGGAGGTCTGGCTCTCAATTCATTGAACCACCCAGCTGCCCCTCTCTTCCCTCATGCTTGATGAGCACAGAAAGGAACCTCTCAGCTTGTATCTATTTCATAGATGCAATAAATACAGAATGCAATAAAATATAAATATGGAATGCAATAAAAATGCAACAAAATAGATAAGCATCTATTTTATATCCCAGATATCTTCACCCCCGTTTAACTTTGAGGCATATGACATGATCACATGACCCATCTTTGGTTCCAGAGACCCAGTAGCATCTCATCATCATCCTATCTCTAGTCATGTAGGTCCTGTTGTCAAGAGGGTACATAAAGCCACAACATATCTCCTCTAGGCAGCAGCATTCCACCCATTCTGCCTCCCTCAGCTATTCCATTTGACTTAATCATTTGATTAAACCATTTGACATTCAAGTGAATAAATCTCTCTTATTTTTAAGCTGTTGGATATACACTTCTTGACAAGGGCAACATGCCCAGATCCAGGGTTTTACCGTAAAGCTCTCCCACAACTGGCTTAGTGAGAAGTAACAGAGGGCTAATCTTAGTGCTGGACTGGTGCTAGTAGAATGTTAGAAAGTTTAATAGTCCCGAGTTGGGTGCTGGGTATCTGCACTATGGAGACTTTGAAGGAGGACATGAGTAAGTATGTTTGTAACCATGACAATATTCTCCTGTATAGGTGAGGTTCTCCAGCAAAGAGATCGAGGACCTTTCCTGTCAAAGGATCATCCAGGTGAAGAACTTTGGAATCTGATTTTAATGATTCTGTCTCTGTGAATTAAGGTGCTGAGTTTGCCCTGAAATCTAGCCTGGAGGGAAATAGCTTCATGGTAGCAGGGTAAAGGTGTTGGGCTGTTCCCTTTCCTAAGAAAGCTGGATTCAAGACTTACTGGGAATGTGGATGCTGAAGCTATGATGGATTGGCAAGCCTTGTAGAGATACTGTGCTCCCTTTCTTCTAGTATATGACCAGAGTCAGGATCCTGACTTGGAGCTCTCTCAAGGCACCCTCTCTGGACTAACCTAGGTAATTTTTCTCACGTTGTTGAAAACCTAGATTTTCATGAACATTTCTCTTTGCCCAGAGCTATGGATGGTACTGTGGGGGATACAGAGAAATGGAAGATGTGCACGCTACCTTTAAGGAATCCAAGGCAAAGAATACCAGAGTTAGTTTGAACTTTAGAACAGAGAACACAGAATTTCAGAACTAGAAATGAACACAGGATCATAGCTTTAGAACTGAGTCAACTATCATCTAGTTCATTCCCCTGATGGTACAGATGGGGAAACTGAGGCTAGAGAGGCTGTGGTCACATATATACTATCTGAAAAAATACAGACCAACTAAAGTACTTAAAATAACAGGTCTTTACCTGAGGCAGACAGGTAATAATTTGGGAATCTGCATAGAATTACATAGTACTAGGATTACCAGTGAACTACAGAAAAAGAGATACTTGAATAGACTTCAGGGAAAAGTGGGGAGAACAACATCTAAGTTATGCTAAATTCACAGAAGTTTGAGGAAGACACAATAGCCAAAGGTGATGGTGGCTAGAAGGGACTTCCTGCTTTTTAGGTTTGATTGTCCTCTTCAACTTCAGTCCTCAGATTCCTGGGAAAGAGGCAATTCATATGCAACTCAATCAATATCTGTCTTTGGTTTTCTTTGTTTTAACATTTTGAGACAGAGCCAGTATAGAGGTTCTAAAAATAATGTCATCATTTCCCTCCATGATCAAAATCGGCCATTGACCATTAGGAGTGGAGGAAAATTAACACTGAATTTTATTATTTATTTGTCATTTAATTATATATTAGTAACATTTCTATGTGAAATCATTTACCTTTTAGCCTCCTGAGGTCAGACTGAAACAGCCTGATTCCGAGCTAGTGTTACTCCCAGGCCCCCAAGCTACCAAAATGTGTTGGAACCTTTTGACAAAATTTTGAAAGGACTAAAGGCATGACTGATCAGTCATATTGAACCTTAACCCATTTTAAAGCACTGTCTCATAACCATGTTTCAGATGAAAGGGTATATTGATATTTTCCTCATTTAGGCAAATATCCTTCTCTCCTGTGATGAAGTAATGATGGAGGAGTTGAGGTCTCTGAGTCCAAGACTTTATTAACTATTCACCAATCAGAGATGTCCAAGAGAGGCACTGAATAATGAGTTCACAAATGGTATTTATATGCCGACATGAAGGAACTTCCTGGTCCTTGATCATCAAAGGGATCACAGGCCTATTAATTTATTGGATAAATGTTGGTATAATCAATAAATTGATATTTTTACCAAAAAAAAAAAAACATTGTAACAGAGGTGCAATAATCCAGTGTGCTGCCTTAGTTTGAGATCCTCAGAATAGGGAAGGAACAAAGAGGGTGGTAGGGACACAGGGACTGGCACATCATCAAAAGCCCAAGTAAATAGTCCCCTTCAGCAAGCAAGTCTTACAAAGGACAACATACATTGATAAAGAGTCACAAGGAGGCAGTCTCCTTAAATGAGCAGTTCTTTTTAAAAATTTCTTTAAATTTTTATTTTTTTATTTGAAAAATTTTATCTAATTAATCAATTTAGGATATTTTTCCTTGGTTACATGATTCATGTTCTTTATCTCCCCTCTTCCCACCCCCCTCCAGTAGCCAATGAGCAATTCCACTAAGTTTTACATGTATCATTGATCAAGACCTATTTCCCTATTATTGATATTTGCACCAGGGTGATCATTTAGAGTCAATATCCCTGATCATATCTCCATCAACCTATGTGATCAAGCAGTTGTTTTTCTTCTGTATTTCTGCTCCCACAGTTCTTCCTCTGAATGTAAATAGTGTTCTTTCTCTCAAGTCCCTCAGATTTGTCCTGGATCATTGCATTGCTACTCATAGAGAAGTCCATTACATTTGATTGTACCACAGTGAATTTGTCTCTGTATAAGGTTCTTCGGATTCTGCTCCTTTCACTCTGCATCACTTCCTGGAGGTCTTTCCAGTTCACATGGAATTCCTCTAGTTCATTATTCTACAAGCAGTTCTTACAAAAGAAAGAGTACTCCATTTCTTGTAGTCCATCATGTCTTGGGGTATGAGGTAGACTTCAGTCATTTGGGTCTCTTGGAAATTTCCTCTGCAATAGAAGGACTTTCAGAATTGGCTTACCTTGTATAAAAGTTAATAACAGAACTTAACTAAAGTTTGTACCTGGTTATCAAAGAGTGTAGACTTGGTAATGAAACAAAGCCCTATTAAGGGGGGGGAGACAAAAATAAAATATCAGATAAAACTAAATAAAAATTATAATTGAGTATCCTATTATAAAACAACACAATCATAACATTTGTGCTCAAGCTCATATCAGGTAGCCATTATAATGTTTGAGTGGTAAGAACATTTACGTAGTGTAATTTTGGGAGACTCTCACTCCTTAGATGGAGAAATGAGCATTGAATGCAGTGAGGAAAGGGTTGATGAAAATGGCTTCCCTCACTATTCCCTCCTGGAGTTCCTGAATTACTTGAGGGAGACATAATGGAGATTTCTACTCGGTGAAGGCTTGCCTATTGATGACCATGCTGGCCCTCAAGGGTGGTGGGGAAGTTTTTACAAGGAGAGGTATGTGGGACCCCAATCTGGATATGTGCTACTTTGGGACACTCACAAGCCTCCCCCTCGTGTCTTCTTGAAAGCTGGCAGCAAGACAGAGTCTGCCAATGAGCTTATTCTCTAAATGTAAAAAAATGAGATTGAATTCACTATCTGACTGCTTATTTGATTTAATTGAGATTGGGGTAAAGGAAAGAGTGGGTAAAGCTTAGAGGGTTGTAGTACACCCTAATTTCTGCATCCTTTTTCAAAGGTCCATCCTCTGAGTAGACAGATTTTGCCACATTTCAAAAGTCCAACTTCCCTTCCCAAATCTATTCTAAAACTATATTTTCTAAATAATATAATTACTGGACTAAAGGGTTTTCTTGTAGGCAGGGGAGAGGTAGAAAAGGGGAGAGAGCACTGCTCACAGATTTGAGTCTAGTATCACAATAGTTCATTAAATGAAAGTCTTCAGCAAAATTGGGTTTGTTCACAAGAACCAGCGATTTTAGGATTTCTGTCAGTGACAGAAATCCCCAAATGTGTCTTTAAATGGCCCTCCTTCCACAGCTCCTCCTTCCACTCCCTTCAGTGTCTCCACACTCAAGACCCCCTCCTCAGGAGAATTTCCCAGAAGTCCCTGTCCAGTTTCCAACTGTCGTTCCTGCCTCATGCACCTGTAGAGCTCTCAACATTCCTTTTCCCCCAAGGGTTCTTTTTTCCTACTCTGCATTATTACAATGAAATATTTCAATTTTAAAACATATTAAAAATTAAATTCAAAATTCTCATTTCCCCTTGAGGAAAATGAGATATTTATTCAAAATTATTATTTTTTGCAGAGGAGAATGAGATACTAAGAATCTAATAAAAACATACATTTTAAGTCATACAAATAAATTCACTCTTATTTTAACCACTTATTTTAACAAAGGATTGTGGTACAGTGTCTGAATAGAGTAGATATTGTATCAATTTAGTTGCCATTAATCGTGATTATATGGATTGAATATTTTATTCACATAGACCACTATTTTCAAAAGTTATTTCAAATCCCTTATGAACATTTAACATTCATAAGTCTGTGAAATTTTAAGGTTTACAATCCCCCCTGATGATCATTGGGAGACTAGTCTCCTCATTGATCATTTAACATAATCAATTTGTAATCCTAAATGCACTTCTAACTATAGATATACACAATATTCAATTTTCTAAGAGAAATTAGAATAGTGAGGGAGGAAATAGGAAAGAAAAGAAAGCAAAACCAATGTTTTGCTAGGTGCATTGACAGAAAGCCAAATTAGGGGCAGTCCCTTTTGGCATAAATGTGTACATTTACAATAAATGTTCAATCAAAGTTCAGTTCAATCAATCATATACAAAGTTCATTCCTGATCTTGATGAAGTGTAGGTTTTCGGCATCTTTCTGCAACAGTTCATTCTCTGGATATAAAAGTTTCAAGCTTCTTTCTTGAACATCTTTTCTCGAACAAAATCAAATCTTGAATTTTTATAAAAATACAATCTCAAACAAAAAATTCAAAAATTCTTAGATTTTAAATTAAAATACAATAGAATTGATTATCATGGTATACAACTAATAATTTCTAATTCTCCTTACCAAAAAAACAAAACAAAAACTGGAATCTATTAAATTACACTCAAATTTCTATTCCCACATGCAATCATACTCAGCATTATTCTTTACAAAGTCTAATTATTTCAAGCATTTCATAAGGGTCTACAATTTTCAAATTTTTGAAAAGATAATACCTTTATTTTAGGTTTCAATCTACTCTTGTTTTTGTTAATTGAGGAATATCTTTGAAACCACATTATGATTTAGATTCAAGACATTTCAATTGAATCAAAACTGAGTTTTACAACTACTAATGCTAATATATAGCATCCCATAAAGTTTCACTTATCCCATTGTATAAGATACTATACTTAGTTCCTTTTAATTTTTCTACTTTCTTTTTATTACTTCTAATCCTTCCTTTACTTCCTCAAGTAGGGAGTGTATTGGGTTTTCAGAGAGAACAGAAACCTCCAATGTAAGGTTCTGTCTGTTATATTTAAAATGGTGGGAGGCCATAAACTGTAATAGTTAAAATGGTTGAGGTCTTAAACTGTAGTGATTAAAATAGTGGAAGACTTAAATTATAGTAGATATAAGAGTGGGTGAGTAAATTTGTGACCGCAGAAAATATGTTTCACTATAGTGTCTTGGTTTTAAATCAAATATAAGGTGGTCGCCAGGGAAATATTCCCAGTTATGAATATACCCAAGTCAACTGGGTTTTATAGAGAATTTAATTAATAATACAAGAAAAGAGAGGAGAGAAAAAGGAAATAAATATGAAGGGCCTTAAGCCAACATGACCTAGACCTGAATCTTAAGGGAGAGAGATCAGTCAGTCAGTCTCTTATCACTCACCACAAGGTCTGTCTAAGCAAGGATTCTAGTGACAGAGTATCCTCAGAGAGAGTTCCAGCCAGAGTCCTCCACAAAGAGCCTTCCAGCCAGAGACTGTTTCAAAGGGTCTCTCTCAAGAGCCTCCAGAGGGACAGAGTCCCCTCAGAGGAAGCTCCAGTGAGACCTCCTTAGAGATTGTCCTCCAAGAGCTTCCCTTCTCCAGAGCCTCTCCTCAAGTGATCCTCCAAAAGGATCTCTTTTAAGAGATTCTGCTTTTTCTTATATAGGGGGTTTTCTCCTATGTCACCTCCCCTAAGTTCTTCCATCTACCAATCATAGTAGACGTTTTCCAAAGGACAACCCATTCTAAAAACACTGCTGGGTTGACTAATCCCTTTAGTAAGTTTGTAGCAGAAAAACTTCTGAATAAGTTTTCACCTCTTTGCTCCTGGCAACTTTACAAGTTGCCTGACCTTTAATAGGTACTTAGCATCCCTTTGTATTACTTCTAAAAATAGGCATGGCTTAAAGATCTTTTTGCCTCATTATAAGTATGGGTTAAAGTACTTTTCATTGTTCAGCAAGGAGTTTTCTCCCCTAAAGCAGTCCTTAAGTACGGGTGGAGTAGAGGTCCTCCCATTTCTGATCCAAGTAGAGTTCTCACTGTCAAAATGGGGAATGTTCCCAGTAGGGAATTGTTCCAATGGAGAATTCCCCAATGTGGAAATTTTTAACATTCACAAGTCTGAGAAATTTCAAGATTTACATGTCCAACCTTTTTCAGGACTGTTCACCCACCTTTTCATTTTATCTTTCACTCTACTCACATCTGTGGCTCTAAGAAAATGTAATACATGCATGAGCCATATCCCAAACGTCTCTCATTCTCCCAGATAGAAGCAGTTTATAAGAAAAAGGATCATGAAGAGCTGGCATGACTGAAAGACTGAAAAACAACTGGAAGGCTCTTTCCATCTAAGGCCCACTTCTAGGGGAAAATTCTTATAGTGACATGAAACAACTTATTCAAATTTTCTGTATGAAGCTTTATGTGTAGTAGAGACATCATGAAATATAAAAAAAGTTTAATTTGGGGTCAGAGGATCTGGATTCAAACTCTGGCTCATGTATGGTTTTAGTCAAGTCTTTGAACCACCACCAGGTTCAATTTTCTCTTCTCAAAAATGAGTTGGTTGAACTAGATGACCTGAAAAGTTCTTTACATCTCCAAGCTAGCATTTTGGCATAGAACTGTTCTAGGATTGTCCAAGGAATCCTATAATGTCAAGTACTACAATGGAGGTCAAGTATAGAGAATGCAGTATTTCTGCTAAATAAAGAAGCTAAGTATAAGTAGCTTATTCTGGAAATTATGCCAGTACTCTTGGATTAATTTCATAGTAAATGATATTGTTAGGCATATAATATTTTATTTTATTTTAAATTTTTTATTTTTATTGTCATTCAAACCACATTTTATATTGTTCATTTTAAGAGGAAACTCATACATAACCAAAAACAAAACCATAAATACACTGATGTGAAAGGTGAATCCAACATTTCTTTTTCTGGAGGGAGATTTCCTTCCCTGTCATAAGTCCTTCAGGATTGTCCCAGGCCATTGCATTGCTGAGAATAGCCAAATTTTCACAGATAATCATCATCCAATATTGCTTATCATATACCCAGTATCATTTTCCCAGTTCTGCTTATTTCACTCTGCATCAGTTCCTGCAGCTCTTTCCACCTTTTTCTGAAATCATCTGGTTATCATTTCTTATAGCACCACAAGTTGTTCAACCATTATTCAGTTGATGGATATCCCCTCAATTTTCAATTCTTTGCCACTACAAAAAGAGCAGCTATAAATATTTTTGTACAAGTGGGTCCTTTCCCCATTTCCCCCCTTTGAGATATAGATCCAGTAGTGGCATTACCAGATCACAGGTTATACACAATTTTATAACCCTTTGGACAGAGTTCCACGTTGCCCTCCAGGATGGTTAGATTAATTTACAACTCCACCAACAAAGGCATATAGTATTTTAGAACAGCAAGTTCAAATTATAGAAAATTGCAAAGTATGGGAAATGATATGTTGGAATTTATGTTATTTTCATAACAACATTATGTTATTTCTTTTAATGACTACCTCTTCCAAATCTTCATGGAGTTTCAGAGAGTACTTTGCAGCTCATGGATTTTTTCAATGCATCTTTGATATCCTTATTCCGTAGAGTGTAAATGAGGGGGTTGAGGAGAGGTGTAACAAAGGTGTAAACCAAGGCAAGTTGCCACTCCTCATCCTCTGAGGTACTGGACCTAGGACGCATATAGACCAGGGTGCAACAACCATATTGCAAAAGGACCACACAGAGATGGGAAGAGCATGTGGAAAAGGCACGGCGACGCCCCTCTGCTGAGTTAATGTGTAGAATGGCATTGGCAATAAAGATATAGGAAATGGAGATAAGCACAAAGGGTATTGTCAGTGCAATGATACCCACAACAAATAGGACAGCTTGATGCACTCGAGTATCACCACAGGCCAGGCGTAAGACAGGTGGGACATCACATAAGAAATGATTGATCTGTAACTGGTGCCCACAGAAAGGAAGGTTGAAAACCAGTGTTGTGAGTTGTAGATTAAGGAAGACAGCCAGAACCAGAGAAACAAGAACAAGTTGGATGCATCGCTTCTGGGTCATGATGAGAGTATAGTGCAAGGGATGGCAGATGGCCACAAAGCGGTCATATGCCATGACAGTCAATAAGAAACAGTCAGTGCCACCAAGGGAGCAAAACAGGAACATCTGAGCTGCACATGCAGCTAATGGAATGGGCCTTTGGCCCCCAAAGATGTTGGAGAGCATCAGTGGCACCACAGTAGTGGTGTAACAGATCTCTAGGAAGGACAGATTGGACAGGAAGAAGTACATAGGGGTGCGGAGGGAACTGTTAGTATACACAGCCCAGATGATGGCTGTGTTACCACAGAGGATCATTATGTAAAGGAGGAGGAAGAAACAGAAGAGGAGGGCCTGGATCTTGCGGGAAGTGGTGAACACTTGGAACACAAACTCAGTGGGGCCAGATTGGTTAAGACTGAAAGTGTTAGACGAAGACATTTCATCTGCCAAATAGAAATACAAAATCAAGGCCAGTAACTGAATAAACCTAAATAAAATAAACTATGCTTTAGTCTTAGAATGATAGGATCATAGAAATATGGAGATATGAGGACCTTTAAAAGTAACTTTTGGTAAGTCTCTTCATTTCTCTATCTCCCTAGTATTCGTTTCTACATAATGATGGGATTGAACTAATGTGTAAAACCTCCTCCAGTACTAGCATTCTATATTCTATGCTCTAGAGCCTTTTCCAATATTGATAGCCCATTTCTTTTGTTCTAACATTAGTCACCTGGCATTTATTAAGCACCTAATATGAGCCAGGTATTATGGAGGCTAGAATTACAGGGAATGGCAAAAAAAAAATAGTCCCACTGCCAAAGAACTCACAGTCTCTCATTGGGAGACAAAGTGAAAGCAACTATATATAAATAAGATGTATGTGGGATAAAGTGTTGGTACGTCTAGAAGGAAGGCACAAAATTGAAGAGGATCAAAGAAGGCTTCATGCAGAAGGTGGGATAAACTTGAGTGAGACTTGCTGAGACTTGAATGAAGCCACATGTGCTAAGAGGCAGAAAAGAGGAAGAAATTCCAGACATATGGGACAGTCAATGAATATTCTGAGAGTCAGGAGATGGAAAATTGTGTGCAAGGAACAGCAAGAAGGCTAATGTCAACAGCCAAGCAGAAGGGAGTGAGATATAAGATAGGAAAGGTAGGAAGAAACTTGTCTGTGAAGGGCTTTAAAATTCAAAAGGAGAAATTTATATTAGATCTTGAGTGTAATAAGGACCTTCTGGAGTTGATTGAATAGAGGTAGGATGTTAGGGGGAAACATTAATTTTAGGAAGTTCAATTTGACAGCTAAGGGGAGGATGATTTGTGGTGAGGGACTTGAGGCAGGGAGAACAATTACTAGGATTTTGGAATTGTCTGGGTGTGAGGTGTTAAAGGCCTGAACTAGGAAGTGGCAGTGTGAGAGGAGAGAAGAGGGGATACGTTAAGAGATGTGACAAAGGTAGAAATGATAGGACTTGACAACTGATTGTATTTGATGGTCTTCTCACAACTATGATACTCTGTGTTCCAACATTATTTATAGCCCTGATGTTCTACATTGTATGTTTGGTTGGTTCTATAATAGTATGATAGATCCTCTTCAATTTTGAGATTTAAAACAACATGTTCTAAAGTATTTTTCAGCTCTGAGAAGAAGTGCAACACAATTTAGTCTATCATTTCGTAGTTATCAATTAAATGATGGGTGGAATACCATAGGATCACAGATTTAGAAAATATGAGTTCAACTACCTCATTTTATAGATGAGGAATCTGACCGAGGAAGTTGTTTGACTTACCCAGATTGCCAGAGCATTAAACGATTGAACTTGTAGGTCCTACTGAAACCTACACCTATGAGTGACTGAAGTGATCAGGGAAGACTAATACTTTTGGTGTGAGGGCTTGCTGAGCCCTTTTCAGAGCTGTTTTCTTCCTTTGGAGCCCATTGGGAATCCAGCTCTCACCTATGGCTCCAAGAGGCTGGAGCATGTGCTGCAACTGTACCCTAATAAACTTTCTTGATAGGTAGACTAACCAGGTTGAGGTTAACTGACTGCTTTAAACCTGTCTGTGTGTTAGAGGGGCATCTACTCCAGGTACGTGAAGAATTCCCCTGGTGGAATGAATGGCTGAAAATAATTTCTTTCAATGGCCATGAAGACAGATGAAACTGATGCTCTGGAGCACTTAGAGCTCTGTTAAACATTGAAGAAGTCAAGGTCATCCACTATATCCTGAGCCATCACCAGTCATTTTGACTTTTGTCTTAACACTAGTCTTTGATGACTTGGTGCAACTCTGCCTCCCTCAAATCCAATTCACACTGTAAACCTTAAAATTTCACAGACTTATGAATGTTAAAAATTTTACTCCACATTGAGGAATCCTCCAATTCCCTACTTGAAATAATTCCCTACCAGATAGTGAGAACTCTACTTGAATGTGAAATCTCCTTGCTATGGGAGTATCCCTACTCCACCCGTACTTAAGACTGCTTTAGGGCAGAAAACTCCTTGCTAAACAATGAAAGTACTTGAAACCCATACTTATAAAGGAAAGGAGTTCTTTGAGCCATGCCTGTTTTTTTAGAATTGATACAATGAGATGCTAGGTACCTAAAAGGGTCAGGCAAGTTTTCTCTTAATGAGATTAGTTGACTCAGCTGTGTTTTCACTGGTTCAGACTTACTGAGGAGATTTGTCGACTTAGCAGGAATTCAGATGGGCAGTCCTTTGGAAAATGTCTACAGTGATTGGTAGATGTAAGGACTTAGGGGAGGTGACATAGGAGAAAAACCCCTATATAAGAAAAAGCAGAATCTCTTGAGAAAATAAGATCCTTTTGGAGGATTTCTGATGAGGATCGCTTGGGAAGAATTGCTTGAGAGAGGCTCTGGAGAAGGGAATCTCTTGGAGGACAATCTCTAAGGAGATCTCACTGGAGCTCCTCTGAGGGGACTCTGTCCCTCAAGAGGCTCTGGAGAGAAGCCCTTTGGAACTCTCTCTGGTGAAGTCAGCTGAGATGGAGCTGGCCTGGTGTCACTAGAATCCTTGCTTAGACAAACCTTGTGGTGAGTGATAAAAGACTGACTGACTGATCTCTCTCTCTTAAGACTCAGGTCTAGGCCATGTTGGCTTAAGGCCCTTCATACTTATTTCCTTTTTCTCTCTTTCTCTCTTTTCTTTAATTCCATATTTGTATTAATTAAAATCTATAGAACCCAGTTGACTTGGGTATTTGAATAATTGGGAATATTTCCCTGGCGACCACCCTATATTTGATTTAAAATCCAAGACACTGTAGTGAAACCTATTTTCTGTGGTCAATTTACTCACCCTCTCTTATATCTATCACAATTTACATCTTCCACTATTTTAATCACTACAGTTTAAGATCTCAACCATTTTAAATCTAACAACACTCAAGTCAAGACATCATTCCATGTCATTCATCCTCTTTGAAAATGAAAGATGAAAAACAACACAACACATTACTGAAACAAAATTTGAGCTTGTCTTAACTCCAAACCTGTCACCCTATTGCAACACTCATCTCTGACCTAGAAAATGGGTCCTAAAGAGTTTGTAGAAAGACATCAGGATCCTTTACATGGACTTACAGAGCTGTAAGCCTCAGAGGAATTATTTGTATTCAGCTTCTTGTCTACAAGCTTTACATGTTGTCCACTGTTCCATGCTGCTTCTCTAGTTAACATTTTATAAATATTCAACTATATTCTTGTATTCTGATTTCCTTTTCTGGAGCTTATGTTTTCCTCAAAATAATCATTGTTGTTATTTCCCTATAAACACTCTACTTTGCTTATTTTGCTATGATGGAAAGGGCAGTTGAATAAGGTGCATTCCAGCTTCCACTGTATCCCTGGGGACCCTTCTTAATCTGCTTCCATTCTCAACCTTGGCTTCCATATTTGTAATATGAGGATAACACAACTTGCAGCTTTCAAGTTATTATAGAGGCAGTCACATGGTTCAGTAACTAGAATACTAGTCTTGGAAGTGAGGTAGAATAGATTTCAAATCTTACTTCAACTGTTTAGGAAATAATGTTCTTGGGCAAGTCACTTGAGTAACTTATCTAAGTCTGATTCCTCATTGGCAAAATGGGGATAATAATAGCACCCACATCTCTTATGAGAGTGTTATTTTAAGTGAGATGATATATGTAAAGTGAGATAATCAAGTGAGATAATATAATATGTAAAAAACTTTGCAAATCTTAAAAATGACATTATTTTGAGGATCCAATGAAATGGTGGATATAAAGTTTTCTGTAAGTCTTAAATATTATATAGATACAATTTATAGTAATGATATTTTTCCTAATAGTAAAAATTTCTCATTAATTTTAACTATGCACCAAAATGACATCATGAAATGATTTTAATTAAATCCAAAAAGTGTCATTTCTAGGTTCTTAGACTAATGATCACTTGCGTGCATATAGTTCTGTCTTCAAGTTTGTAAGTGATCTCTCTGAAACAACACTGAGAGATCATTAATGGGAGTACTATTATCTTAATGCTTCACTTCAAAATAACAAGGGCTTGTGATCTTATTCAAAAGAGCATTTGGATCCATCTGTGACTTCTCATACTGGGTGAGTTTTGTTCATGATCTCCCATGAATTCCTTATGGAGGATCCAAATGAAGCATTAGAAACTTTCTCTTGGGTTTTTGACAAGTTCACTGAGCTTGAGTTGAATTTAGGTGATCTCTTTGTTACCCCTCATGATGTGACCAGTCTGCTTCTTTTCCCATCATCCATTCTTTGGGTAATAACTTTCTCATGCCTTTCTGTCCTCTAATTCTCATTTTTATATATTACGTTAACCAAATGTCTCTATTGTCTCTTGAATTACCCATGACTTTAAGGTTTTTGAGATTATGGGGTTCTGTGATTCATAATCATATGGAAATGAACTCCGGGAATTTTGGGGTCAGAATAGTGTGGAGAAAAACTTGGGATCTGTGAAAACATGGCTAGGTTTTCTAAATTCAATCAAATGTTGCTGGATCCCTTCCTTAATTCAATTTGAAGAATTTTCATGGTCCATATTTAATAACTGCTCAAGACAGAAAGACAGACACCCAGAGTTAACAGTGAACTGATAAATCAATTGTATTGGATGCCCAGTGCAGACTGTAAATTGAAGAGAAATTCCCTCTAGATAGTGAGATCTTTGTGATGTCTCTATAAGTGGTTGACACTATGCTAATTTTTATATCTCAGGATATTCTATAGATTTTTCTATCAGATCCATGGTTATTCAAAAGAATTAACTTGATAATCTTAGGTTAAAAATCAGTGAAAATGCCTGTTATTCAGACTATTATTTTTTACAAATGATGAAATAAAAATTCAGATTAGTAATTTCCCTTCCCAATGTCACCTAGCTAATGAACACTGGAACTCAGATATAAAACTAAATTTCCTGTCTCTATGGTCAGTACTTTTTACTAACGGGATATACAGGATTGGAGAACTTGAGTGGACAAAAATCTTTTTCAGTCATCACTCAAAGCTTTTACCAAAAATGAAATGCTACTTTTTCTTAAAATTTGCTACCTACATTGGAAGTAAAACATTGTGTTCTAGTGACTAAAGGTAAACTAGCTCTTACCTGACAGAAGCTCTTCCACAGGATATAAACATTTTTAGGACTATTAGAAACAGGAGATCACACAACTATAGAAGAACTTTGGGTCTTTACAGATGGTATGCAAGCCCTGCACCTGTCACAATGATAAGAAGGGAGGGATAAGGAAGAAGAGAAGAAAGGGGAGGGGGAAGAAGAGAAAAAATGGAGGGAGGGAAGGAAGAAGAGGAGAAGGAAAATGAAAGGGTAGAAGACCAGTAAGTAGAAATAATTATCAGCATTTCTCACTTTGCTCAATAAATATATTTTAGCATTAAAGTTATGGGGGCCATTATCAAGGTGAAAATTTTTTATAGAAGCTCAGAGTATGAAGGTTAGGCAATAGATTTCTTCTATTTGATGTCAGGTCATTTCATTCATGTCTGACTCTTCACTATCCCATTTTGGGCTGTGAGATTTAAAATGGTTGAGGTCTTAAACTGTAGTGATTAAAATAGTGGAAAGATATAAATTGTGATAGATATAAGAGAGGGTGAGTAAGTTTGACCGCAGAAATATGTTTCACTACAGTGTCTTGGGTTTTAAAATCAAATATAAGGTGGTCGCCAGGGAAATATTCCCAATTATTCAAATACCCAAGTCAATTGGGTTTTATAGAGATTTTAATTAACAATACAATGAGTAATCAAAGAAAGAGAGAGAGAGAGTAAGAAAGGAATAAGTATGAAGGGCCTCAAGCCAATATGGCCTAGACCTGAGTTTTAAAAGAGAAATCAGTCAGTTTTTTATAACTCACCATAAGATCTAAGTAAGGATTTCTAATGACACCAGGCCAGCAGCATCTCAGCTGCTTTCACCAGTTCCCTCCTCCATCTGAATGTTTCAGAATCAGTCTCCTCAGAATGAGTCTCTCCAATCTGAATGTTTCAGAATGACTTCCCAGCTCTTCCCTGAGCTCTTATTTTTAAGGGCAAAATCTCCTCTGTCACCTCCCCTAAGTCCTTACATCTACCAATCACTGTAGATATTTCTAAAGGACCGCCCATTCTTAGTCCACACCTAAGAAGGTGTGGATTTTTGAGTAATTCACACCAGGAAAGCTCTGAGTAAGTTTTCCAGTTCTTTGTTCCTTGTAAATTCACAAGTTGCTTGACCTTTATAGGTACTTAGCTTAAGAAAAGTATGGGATTAAGTACTTTTCATTGTTCAGAAAAGAGTTTACAACTTTATCTTCCCTTAGGGCAGACCCAAGTAGGTAAAGTAGAATTCTCACATTCCTGCTTTAAGTAGAGTTCACTGCCCAAATGGGGAATGGCCTTAATCCAATCTTATAAAGTAGGTTCTGGGAAATTTTAAGGTTTACAGGGCTTTTCTTGACAATGATATTGGAGTGGTTTATTATTTTCATCTTCAGTAGATTAAAGTAAACAGAGGTTAAATGACTTACCTGGGGTTACAACTAGTATATATCTGAGACTGGATCTGAATTCAGATCTTCCTAATTCCCATCTTAATGCTCTATGCACTGTAAGACATCATTGCCCTATGTCCAACCCACATGACATAACTACAAATTCCATGCTAATTTCCCTTCACCACACTCTCCCATCCAGTATCATATTATATCTTTTCGATAACGAGTATCTCTATATTCATTTTCTCTTGGATATCTCTGCAATTCTCTGAAGTAAAGGTGTGTTCAATGAAAACAACAACAACAAAAACTAATGTTCTGTTGATTCTCAGGAGCAGCCTAGAACATTCAGAGAGTCATAGAACTATGGAACGCCCTTCAGTATCATTTAGTACTGCTATTTGACTTCATAGATGAGGAACATGAGATACAGACCACAGAGCTAGTTAGTTTTTTCTGTAATGGTCAAACTTAGGATCCCTTTATACCTAGTGCAATGAGCTACTTGCAGTTGACCACAATCAGTGGTAGCTGTCTCTTTGTGGAAAGGATGCTAAACAAGGAAACTAGGTTTTTAATCCCAATTCTGTTACTAACCAGCTGTATAAATTTAGACTAAGCATTTTCTTTTTCTGGCTCTTAGTTTCTTTGACTGTAATATTAAGGAGATAAACTGGATGATCTCCAATATGTCTTCTAAAACTTCTGCATGTTCACCACCCTCAGACTTTCTGCTCTGCCTGCTAATCAACAATATAAACAGAATAGCTGATTAGTTGTGCTTGATAATTGAATTGAACTGAATAGAAGTTTGGGTGTGACAAATATGCCCTTTTATTAAGAGAGCACTACTTCCATACAACAAACACTGTAGAGAATATGTGGTCTAGCTCCTCCCTACTAGTGGTCACTAGTGTTTCATGCTTTACTTATACCCTTTTAGTAATTAATAACAGATGGATAGCTTGAAAGCTGCACTGGCGTTATACCCACATGTGAAAAGTTATTGAGTCGTTTAGTAATGTGATCCCATTGACCATACTGATCATAGGAATTTCTTGGCAAAGATAGTGGAGTGGTTTACCATTCCCTTCTCCAGTGGATTAAGGCAAACAGAGGGGAAGTATGGAAATTAATATTAATTTGTAGCCCATGTTGGCCCCTAAACCCACCTTTTAATTTTACAGTTAAAAAAATGTTTGATTCTAGGAATAAAAATCAAACCATCTCCCTGAGGCCATGTGTAGAGTCCTTCCTCTTTTTGTCTACCATGTTGGGAAATACTGAACATGAGCTGTATGGTGAAAGAGAAGGATTTTACACAGAGTTGAAATGGAATGGTGAAGAAGCAGGAGTGACAGACAGGGCAGTTGGAATGTTGGGGACAGAGACTGCTGGGAAAATAACCAATGGACAGAGAATTCAGTTCTGAACCTTGGACTGAAAGCAGCTCCCTTTCCTATCTCAGCATTTGAAACCCACCATTTCCTGAGAATTTCTGATGCCCACATTGACTGTGAATTGATCCTGTTTCTCTGCCATCTCAAGACCTGTGTGGACTGACTGGAAATTCAGCTTCCTGAGAGGGTTTGCCCTGGAGGGTAGACTGAGTCAGTCCTGAAGACAGAAACATCGCCCTCTGTGTCAGCTCTACCTAAAGACATTTGTTGTTTCTTTAACATTAGATTAGGATAGCCAGCATAGGGGAGTCAAGAAGACAAAGAAAGCTTTGAGGCTGGCCTTTTTGGCTGTCAGCCTAAGCTGAAAGGAACTAACTATCATCAATCTGTGTTAGAGTTTAGGGAACTCCTCTGTGTCCTCTTCCCTCACTCCATCATGGTTATCCTATCCCAAATAAATAGTGTTTGTTTATCCAGAAGCAATCAGATCTTTAAAAAAGAAAGAAATAAGGCTGGTGGGTGGGGGTTTAATCTGGGAGAAAGATCTCTATCAGATTCAGGTAAATGAAAATCCTGGACCAAAAGCCATTGATCTTCCTTCAACAAGGGTTTGATCGGAAGGACACCCAGATGGTTAGGTTTCACAAAATTTCCCAACAAGACATCAAATTCTTACTCCTGTGGTTTACTTATCTAGTTCAGACCTCTGCTTTAACTGTGCCTCCATCTTATAGATCTTATAGATCAGGGACAGAGAGTAGCCATCAGCGCTCTGTCCAAACAGGGAGGGAATATCCTTGGTGGGTTAGATCATCAACTTCTTCTGATAAACCTTTAAACCATCATCCCATGGGTTATCCACCTTTCCTTTTAACAGTGGTCATTCTAAATGCTCATGGTTTCTCTTTGAGTCCAAAGAATCCATCTCTTGTCTTGATTGGAGTCTGAATCCTCCAATCAGAGAGTCTTTGGAAAGTGACATCAAAAAGAGCATAAATTGATAGAGGGAATAAGTCAGCCATTTTTCCTGCAACCAGGGACTCAGTAAGATGCATGATCTGACTCAGGGATGGCTCAGTCTGTTCCTGGGGGAGGTGGCCTATCATGACACTTGTGCTTCTCTTTCTCTTTCTCTAACTCACTTATTTCTTTTAATATATCATTATAAAATTAAGATACAGTCTCCAGAGAATTTTAATTAAAAGTGACTTGCCCAGAATCCCATAGCTAGTAAGTATCTGAGGCCAGATTTCAACCAAAGTCTTTCTGACTGGAGGCCAAGCTCTCAATCCTCTGAGCCACCTAGCTGCCTCCTAATTTGAGAAGATATAGAGCCTTTATATGTCTTGGACCTAATGGGCAGACAGTCTGGAGAATTTAATGAATGTCTTTTCAGTATAATATTTTCAAATAACAGAAAATATATAGGATTACAAAGAAAAACAATTATGATGACATACAGTTATCAAAATATGCTTTAGCTGTTTAGTGACCCCAGTTTAACAATGCCTAACATAGAGGAACATATCCAGGATCTTTGAGAGTTCTTCTACAAAGGCTTTTATGGAAAGACATGGGAAAGAATGAGACAGAATCAAAAGGTGTGGAAAGTTTGTCATTCATACCTGTATAAGTAATACCACCTATCCAAGAGATAAATAATTCATTAAAGGAACCTTTTAAATGAAGGATTCTGAAATCTGGTTTTATGACCTCCTAAGGAGAATGGACTTCCTGCAAATTAAGAAATGGTAATGCCCTGAAACCCAATTCTAAGGGAAGTGTTTTTATGGATTTGTGATTTGGATGTACCTCCTTTCAAGGCAGCCAGACTCAATGACATTTACTGTGACTGTGGACTGTACAGATGCAAAGGCTTTACGACAGAGGAGAATGACAGGAATTGACATATTCTACCCACTACCTCTCTAGTATCTGATGAAATTACAGTCTGAAGCATGAACTTAGTCTGAAGTTTGCTCAAGATAGCTTGCATGGGTAAACCCAAGAGCTCAAAAACAATTATTCAATAATATGTATTGTATATTGCTTTTTTGTACCTAGCACTATGACTCTTCCTATGGGAGATAAAGAGAAGAGAATATGTGAACATAGCTCTTATGGATTCAGAATCATAAAATATCCAAGCTAGTGTACCTGCCAATCTAAATATATGATCCCATGATCCTCTGAACTTTGTGATCTTTGAGAATCAATTTCCTCTCTCTGAAGAATCAGTTTAATCTTTGGTAAAATGAGATATTAATAGAATCACTGCTATTTCACTAGCATACTAAATCTTAGAATCCCCATCCAGACAATTAAATGAAAAGGGCCAAATGGCATATCCTTACCATCTTCCAGTATATCTGACTCCATCAACCATTTAAGAATCTGGACACACTTTTGTTCTGAGATCCTCCTTGGATAGTCCTTATGGGGAATTAATTTACTCTCTTCTTCCTCTTTGAGTTAACTGAAAAGAGTATGATTCTCCAGAAGGGAAAGGCTCTGACCAGTGGTCAGGCTCCCTATCTCTGCTTTCTAGGTTTACCTCATACAGATAAAAATTGAGACTGCCTTTAGTATCCTTTACTATTTGAAAATCTTGGAAAGGGAACATTTTGAGGGTGTGGTACTAAGGGATACCATTGAAGCTTTCTAGATCTGAGTTTTGAATAACTTCTGGGTAATAGGAAAACTAGCAAAGACTCTCCATAGCATCTTCATTAATAGTCTAGTCATGTCTATTTCAGTCAGTTTATTACAGAACTATATATGATCTCTCTCAGCGGAATGGGTCCCTGGAGTAAAGAATTTTCCCAGGAGGTTCCTCTAATTGCACTTGACTAGAGAATTGGTGGAATTTTTTTGAGTTAAGAAAAACACAAACAAGGTAAATGGTTTTTAGTACTAGATTTCAGTTGTGCTAGTTAAGATCAAAGTTCATGTCTGGTACCAGTGGAAGGGAATTTTTTTCTCTTGCCCCTATCATGGACTCAATCAATGTTCTAGAAAATCTAAGCAGTGGGAAATGATGGAGACATAAATTCATGTCAATATAATATTCATGGAAGACTTGATGAAGTTGACAGATATCTCAATTGGGAGTCAGGAGATCTGGCTTCCAATCCTAGCTCTTCCACGAACAATTTGTGAGACTCTGGGGAAATCACTCAATTGTTTTAGTGGAATTAGTCTGGAGAAACCACCTGGTTCAGGTACTGAGTAGCATTTTCAATGCAACAAACATTAATTAAGCTCTACATAATCAAAGGTGAAATAAGATACTGATCTTGACCTCCAAAAGCATACATCTAATTTTCTTTAGTCTTAGACTCTTAAAATTATTTATGTGTTGGAAATGAAATTTATCTCAAAATGGTCGAGAGAGTTACTTGTCTCTGTATGTTTCAATGTGACTCAGTTTCTCTATCATTTACTATAGCTTTTAAATCTTATGCTGGCTTTTGTCAACTTCTTTATTATCTACTTCTTTAAATCCTGTCTTTGATGTTTTTGGCAAATCAATGGTACAGTGAATAAAGTGCTGGATCTGGAATCTGGAAGACCTGAGTTTAAATCTGTCCTTTAACACTTTTACAGGTTGTGTGACCTTGAGCAAGTCACTTAATCTAAGTTTCTTTATCTGTAAAATGAGAAAAATAATGGCACCTTTGTCCCAGGGTTGTGAGGATGAAATGATATAATAATTGTAAAGTATGTAACATGGTGCCTGGCACATCATAACTTCTAAGAAATATTAGCTATTATTATTATTGTGTAAGGAATTTAAAAAGTGAAAGCCCTGTTGTGGGTGTCGCTTTCCTTTCCTATAATATAAAGGGGATAAACACTCCAAGATTTCTTTGAAAAGTCTAACATTTCACTACCTGAAATCATTCTACTGTGACTACTAATTAGCAAATGATCCTGGTACCTAGGAGAAACTTAATGAATATTTGAATTGAACTGAATAAAAGCTTTGGCATAACAAATTGCTGAAACAAACATCTCTTTAGTGCTCATTGTTCCAAACACTGTGTTATGATTTACAAATATTATCTCACTTGATCCTCATGACACTTTGTCCTCATTTTATAGTTGTGGAAACTGTGAAGGAAAAAGGATAAATGACTTGACCACCATCACACCTAGTAAGTTCCTAAGGCTAGATTTGAACTCTGATTTTCCTGACTCCAAGTCTAGTCCTTTTTCCATTGTGCCATCTAGCTGTCTCAGAAGGTTTCTAGATGTCTATTATAATGTGTTGAACTGGATGAAAGCATTTACTTGGCATCGTTTGACCTGGTGTCCTTTTTTGATCCTTGCTGGAGTTCATGGATGAGAACAGAACTCTTCTGTAACCAGTCATGTAGGCTTCTTAATGGAAAATCTTGGCTATCTATTTTATGGAAAGACACTAACAACTAGAGAAGTCCAGAAGAGACCAAGGAAAAATGACTCAAGACCACTCTTTATGAGAATCAGCTGAAGGGAATGGAGGCAGTAAGCCAGCAGAAGGAAAAATTAGTCTTGGGACCTATTTACTATCTAGGTTCAGAGAAGGAAAACCTGAAGTAGAAATGGTGGAGTCAAGATGGCCACCTAGAAGCAGTAAAAGTTGAGTCCTCAGTGAAAACCCTTCCACACCAATCAAACACAAAGTGCTTTGAGGGGGACAGAAGACCAAATCCAACAAGAGGACAGAGCTGGGGGACCCTCCTACCCGATTCAACTTAAAAGGTACTCAGAGAAGTTTGAATTCTTCGGTTTAAGGAGAAGAAAGAAGGAAGGTCCAGGACCCCTCCTCCACCTACTGTGCTGAGACTCAGGTGGTTGGTGGGATCTTGGGATGAGGGCTCCAGCTCAGAGGGAGTGCCTTACTACCACAGCAATATGAGGCTCAGAACTCTGACCACAGCTGGCAGGGAGGCAGCTGGAGGAGAGGGGAAGAGAAGAGGGCAGCCTGGTTACAACCTTCAGGCACCACTCTCCATTTTGGGCCTCTGCCTCTGGAGGTTTGGGGCTCAGGGCACATCCAGCTCTGCAGATCAGCTCCGCCTGACTTAATCCTGTCTAGCAGTAGTGCAGATAAGAAGCCTTCAGAGGGCAGGGAAGCTCAGTCTCCAACACCCCTTTCCCACTTACTGCCCTGAGACCTGTAGTAAGAATCCAGCTGACTGGGATCTCAGGGTGAAGGCTGCAACCACAGCAGAATACCTTGGTACTAGGACAGGAAGCTCAGGGCTCTTACTGGACAGCTGGCTGGCAGAAAGGAGTAGAGAAGAGGATGAGGGTAACTACCTTCAGCCTCCACACCTTCATCTTCACCTTCAGCTTCTGCTAGCAGTTGGAGAAAACCTCAAACTTAAAGTGAAAAGATTCAATTCATTGGCCTCTAAGATCTCTTACAATTCCATATCTATGATTTTATAAAGAATAGCTGGAAACTAGAAGACAAAGAACTTTGGCTAGATATAAATAAAAATCTCCAAATAATGAGCTTCCCCAAAGGAGAAGAGGTTGCTTTGTTAGCTCCCCCCCCTTGGATGGCTTCTTTAAAAGACCAGAAGTCCATTTATTTGCATATATTGTAGAATAGTGGTATTTAAAATTCTTGGGCTCTGCACTCCTTTATGCTTTATAAAATTGTTGAGAACCCTAAAGACTTTTTATTTATGTGGGTTATATTTTTTAGAATCTATTATATTAAAAAGTAAAACAGATCATTTAAAATATTTATTCATTAATTTGTTAAAAACTAATACAGCTATTTAATTTTAATATATAATACTTTAATGAAAATAACTATTTCATTTAAAAAAATTAGACAGAAAAGTAGATTTGCGTAATTAAAAATCTCTTTAATGCCTAACTAGAGACAGCTAGATTTTCATATCTGTTTCTGTATTAAAACTATTTTGATATGTTATTGTGATTGAAGTTCATTATAAAAATCCAGAATCAGACAGATATAGAACTGGAAAAACGATGAGCATTTAAAAAAGGAAATACTATCTTATTATTATTACAAAAGTATCTTTACCCTCTCAGACCCCCTAAGATGATCTCAGGGATCCTCAAGAATTCCTATTCTATTCTTTGAGACCTCCTGTTGTAGATGGTGTCTCTGTTAAGATATAGATTATAGAAATAACTTTTGAGGACCATCAAAAATGTGAAACTTTTTTCATTCTCCATTTTTCCCTAGCATGAACCACAGATAAGGGTTTCTGGTCTCTAATCTTGATATTCATATATCATTTCCACAACCAACAGCTAGGGGTTCCATTGAGATATTATAAAATTTCTCCTTGTCTTTTCTGAGTTCCTTACAAGACATAAAGGACCAGGATCAAAGGACATGATAAACAATAGAGAAGTTTGCCAAAGCCATTAGGTTTGAAAAATAAATGACAAATGATGGAGATAGTCACATTTAATACACACACGCTAGCACACACAACTTTCCCTCTTCATTGGTTAATGTAAGCTAAACTGGTGAAGAAACTGGCAAAATGTTTCCTATGGTAGGACTTGGACCCACAGAGCCAAATCATCATTTAGATCTTGGAGTTTGGTCATAAAACATAAAATGATCTGATGTACTACCACTTTTTCTCATCTCTCACCTAGAATCTAGAGAAATTTTGGATTGGGCAAGGATTGACGATTACATGATTAAAATGACATATTGGACCCTTTTCTGAGTATTCCTGAGTAGAAAATAGGCCACAACAAAATTGGAGATGTTTGTTAAGGATTAGATCCATCCTCCAGAAACCTCTGATATGTAGAAGTAGAGATAACCGACAAGGAACTTTGCAAAAAGATGAAGGAGTTCTTTTAGTGCTAGGAGAGAAGAAAGGGTTTAGCATTAGAGTACCAAACACTGTAGTGTCTCTTGCTACTGGTCCTATCTATTGATGGGTTTGATACTAACCATCCCCATATCCTCTGATTTTTCCTGAGAAATGGCAGGTATCAAAGAGTATCTATTCATATTTTTCACCTAAAATGAGAGGTAAAAAAAAAGAGTGAATGCATGATCATCATTCAGCCCTTCTCTGATGGGATGGCTCATTGCATGCAGCCCTTCTCTTTGAACAATAGTCTCAGCAGCTTAAATATAATATGAATGAATTTCTTCAGCCAGTGGCTTATGGTTCCTCCTGGAAATGTTTCTAGAAGTGGAAGCATGGTGCTTTGTGAATCTTACTCTCTCTTCTTGTCTTTGCTCTTGTGTCAGTTATAGTGAGCTCTCACCTAAAAGAAAGTCTCAACCATTATCTGATATTTGTCTTGTGTAGCATCCTTAATTGAATGACAGGCTTATTCACAAAGGCTTAGTTTGAATCTTGCCTCTTAACATTTCCTAATTAACTGATCAGTCAATTTTTTCATCTGTAAAATGAGGCAATAATTATGATAGTACCTCTCTCATAGAGATATTATGATCTTTGAATGAGATAATATATATGTTATTTTCCAAAGTTTCAATGATATATAACTATAATTCCTTATTATCTGACCTATTCACAATTGGTGGTATTGCACATTTTTGTCCCATGCATTGGTAAAAGGCTCCAACAACTTCTTTATGAAATCCCAGGAATATTAATCATCCAGGATTATCAAGAAATATCCAAGGAAAGTACAGACAGGCTTGGCTGTCTGAGATGCCCATCTATACTATTGCATCTCTGGAAACCAAAAGTAATCTGAAGATATCACATAACTATGAGATGATAAAGTGTATGAATTGAAAGCCTGCCACTTTTAGAATTGTCTCTTGAGAAGGAAGTTGAAATATCTTTCCATAAAAACTACATAGGCACCCAGGCAGAAGTGATCCTCTCCTGCTATCAGGGTGCCTATTCTCTTCTCTCATTTTCCAGTATTGCCTTATAGTTTTACAAGATTGCCATATTGCAAATGTGATATGAAAGTGAAGTAATGAAAATATAGTCTCCCTTTCCACCCTTACGCTTTCCTGGGAAATGGCTGGAGCTTTTTTAAAAAACAAATAATGGGAAAACATAAATGAAATAAAATTGCTTTATCATATTTTAATGTTCACAATAAAAATAAAATGTGTGATGATAGACTTTTTTCTACCTACCATAATTTATATGGAAAAAAATTTAAACTCCTTTCTCAAAAGGCAACTTTAAAAGTTTAAATATTCCAGTCACATTTATATTTGTTATTGTTTTATTATTCTAAATTCAAATTTTTTTGTTTTCAAGTCTACATTCTGTCCCATTCTGCTCCTCTCCAATTGAGAAAGCAAGAAAAACAAAACCCATATTACAAACATGCAATCAGGCAAAACAACTTCCACTTTGGCTAGATTTAAAGAAATACCTCAACTGCACTCTATTACCTTGAAGTGAATCATGAATCCTCTAGAATTGTGTGTTGACTAGAATTCCCAAATATTTTAAATCTTTCACCTTCTGTCCTAATCTCAATGATAAGACATAAGAGTGACAAGGGGATGGGGGGGGGAGGTTTAATGACTTGCCAGGTTAAAAAGTTAGGAAGTATCTGAGCCTGGATTTGAACCCAGGTCCTCCTGACTCCAGGCCTGGTGCTCTAGCCACTGTGATTCTTAGCTGTCCCCAGGATTTGTAGATATTTCAAAGTTGTTTGTTTTTATAATATTATTTTTATTGTATAAATTGTTCCTCTGGTTCTGCTCAATTCACTTTGTGTCAGTTCATACAAGTCTTCCCGGATTTCCTTGAAACCATTCCCTTCATCATTATAAAAGCTTTCTATCACATTTATCTGCCACAATTTGTTCAGCCATTCTTCATTTGGTAGACAGCCTCTCATATTTCCATTTTTTACTATCATGAAAGAACTGCTATGAATATTTTTATCATATGGGTCCTTTCTCTTTGTTTGATTTCTGTGGCAAAGATAAAAGTAGCAACATCACGGAGTCAAAGAGTATACACAGTTTAATTGCTTTGTTGGCACAATTTTAAATAGATTTCTAAAATGGCCAGGCAAATTCACAACTTTGCCAATCATTAATATATGGGTTCCCCTACAGTTCCTCCAGCATTTCTCATTTCATTTCTTTTGTCAGCTTTGTTAATATGATGAATGTAAGGTGAAATCTCTGAATAGCTTTAATTTTCATTTCTCTTATTTTGAATGAAATCCCTTTACCACATTCTGCTGCTTCAGATTCCATTAGATATCTGGGGAAATATTTGAATCCATAGACTTCCTTTGCCCTGACATGATCCTGAGGTAGGCCATCTTGAAATTTCACACATTCCATCTTTTTTTTTTTCATATAGTTAAATGGAATGAGGATCCATGATTTTTCATTTGTTATGGTCTTCTAGAAGGAGGAAACATTGGCCAGTAGGTAATCTGTCTGCTCTTTGTTTGAATCTCTTCCAGTTGAAGGTGTGGAAAAAACTGTTGTTCCATACACCATGTGAGGACCTTGGATTCTCTGATTTACTTGATCATTTTTAAGGGGGTAAACTAGTTTAAGAATTTAAAATTTAGGTTTTATGCTGAATATGAAAGTTCTAAAGTAATATTGTGGTTGCCGATTTAAAAAAATTAACTCTTAAGTCATGAGTCTGTTAGCTGCTCTTAACAATTTACTTTAATAGAGATATAGTAAAAGAGAGAAATGTAGGAAGGAAGTAGAAAGTATTGCCTAACTAGATACCCCATAGTTTCTGTCCAAAGAAGTTCAATTCACCACCCAGTAAGGGCTCTCAAGTCCTGATCTCCATGTGAAGTCATGGTAGTCTCTTAAGCCAGGAGTCCTGGTGGTGTCTTCAGCAAGGAGTTTACCAATGCAGCCTCCTCCAAAGGCAAAGCAGGAATCTCTGGAACCAGTCTCTCAAAAAGCTAGGAAAGGAAGGCCAGCTACTCACCCAGCAAGCCAATGGAAGATCCAGGGAAAGAGTCTCCTCTTTCAGTCCAGGTCACTGATGCAGAGTCTCCAAAGATGAACTCCATAGAAGAGGAAGTTCAAAGGAGAAGTCCCTTGGACAGGAAGTTCAGGCCTTTTTATAGTCCTTTTTCCACATCACTTTCTGACCCTTCCCCACTTTACACAAACTAATCACAGTCTTTCAATTTGTCTAGCACTTCCCAGGAGCAGAGAAGTGGCCTCTGGAGTTGTCACCAACACACTTTAGCAAGTGACTTGTGAACTCTCTTACTTATTGTCAAGTACAGGTACTTTAAGTTCTTGATTTCATTAGCTAAAAACAGACAAGGGGAGAGTTAATCCTATCTTCATACTAGTAAACATTTAACAATTGGCTCCCTTCTTAGCATGACACATTTTTTGTTCTATTCTGCATCATTAACATTTTAGCCACAGTTTTCCTAATTCCAGGCAATCAACAGAAGAATAAAATGAGCATCATCTGTAGCATTTGTTGATTTTTAAGCCATAAATGCCACACTAAAAAGTTTAACAGTTGGTTCTCATGATCCAGGTCAAATGGCTCTAGCACACCCCTACTATATGACTGATGATCAATCCAATCCTTAGTATCTATCATTGCTTCCTGCAAAGAAGAGTGGTGATGTTGCCAACATTTGAATATAGCAAACACACTAAATAGGATCAAAAGCAATCATCAGCTCACTTTCTACTTGTGTAATTTTTTGTTTTATCCTGACTTCCCAGGTGTATGAGTATCTGTTGTGGGTCAAGATCTAAGATTTTTTTTTTGCTCAGGATGCAATAGGGATATAGATGAGGATAATATTAAGCTCTTCTGTGGTTGAGGAAGTGACAAAATTGCTTCTTCCTGAGACCTGAGTAGCATGAATTCTGACCTTGTATCAAAAAGATCATGAATTTAGTTCTGGTCTAATTCTTAGGTCTATGGGCAAATCAAGTTCCCTCTGAGTTCTGTTTTTCATTTATAATTCAACTAATTGTGCTAGATCTTTATTGTACTTAAGGCCCTCCTCCTAAGAATTGGGTAAATGATCATAGTTGACACTATTCTTGCTCTCATTGAAATTAAAGTCTACTGGGGATGTAAAAGTCACACAGATAAGTACAACATATGATACAACATGAGACTGGCCAAATCCTCTAAGAAAATTTGAGAAGAGAGATCTCTTATAAGATATTCAGGAAAGATATATGGAAGAGTCTACTACTTGATCTGAGAATTGATAAAAAAAAAGAAGCTTTCAGTGGAGATGAGAAGGAGTAGCATTCTAGACATGAAGAATTACTTGTGAGAATGTTTAGGGCAGGGGAATTGGTAGATATGTTTAGCTAGAACATTTAAAAATGAAATGAGGAGGATGATTTAGAGAAAGCTATATAGATATCAGATTTATTTTGTTGAAAAGAACAAAATTCAGAGATGGAATCTGATTTGCCCATGGATGTAGAATTTTATCAATAATCTCTTGGTTAAAGACACCAGCATTCTCTCTCTCTCTCTCTCTCTCTCTCTCATTCTCTCTCTCTCTCTCTCTCTCTCTCTCTCTCTCTCTCTCTCTCTCTCTCTCTCATTCTCTCTCTCTCTCTCTCTCTCTCTCTCTCTCTCTCTCTCTCTCTCTCTCTCTCTCTCTCTCTCTCTCTCTCTCTCTCTCTCTCTCTTTCTCTCAAATAGGTAGATAGATGAAAAACAAGGTATCCTTAGAAAGGACAGACGGGGAAGATTAAGAAGTCTCCTGAAGAAGGTAGAACTTTTAAGGAAACTAAAGATTATGAGAGATTTAGAAGGAGGGAGAGCAATTGTGAGATATAGCCAGGATAAAGGCAAGGAGGAGAGAGACTGAGTATTTTGTTCTTAAAGAATTTTATAGATATCTTTTTATTTTATCCTCATTATAAGCTTATGAAATAGTGAAAGTATTGTTGTATCACTTCTCTGCTCTTCAACTCCCTCTTTTCCTTGTGTAGTTACAGGATTTTGGAAGTCCATTGTGGAATCCAAGGAAGAGAAGAGAATGCAAGTAGAAGTGACAAGGTAAGATAGCCAAGTCTAGTCCTGGAAAACACGAATTGAGAATATGATATACTCATTAAACATCAAAAACTTGAGGTAAAGATATCAAGGTTTAACATATATGTTTGAGTAGAAAGACAGTGACAATCATCTTGCTGTTGACTCAACCTACTCTTGGGTCTAATTTATTTTACATAAAAGTTGGTCAATGGGCCATATTGAAAAGCAATTGGAAGTCCCTGCCAGTGAAAGAAAAGTGAATACAAAAGCACTGACTGTGCAAGTTTTTGTCTACACTAGATCTCATGCCCATGCCCTTATACTGGCGAAGGTTAAACCTGCTCTTCTGCAACTTATCCCATACTACTAGGGGAAGATCCTTCTTACATGAAATGCCTCAATGTGTTCTTGGGGTCCCTGTTCAGGTGCCACTCTGTCAGGTCTAGCCTGACAGTGAATTGAGGTATTGGAAAGGTGATAAGAAGGATGAAATGAATACACTGGGAATCCGGAGGACCATAGATAGCTATCAAGGCAAGGTTTATTGAGAATAGTTTCTTTTTTTGTAGACTATGCTGGTTTTTCCTTCCCTTTCCAGTCAGAAATCTGAGTGAGGAGGGCAGGCTCCCTGTGTATGGAGCTAAGGAGCACAGGTTTTGCCTGAGGCCAGTTTTTGAGTCTCTCCAGCATGGAGCCCTTCTCTGTACTATCTCTGCACCCAAGGTCGGTGCTCTTCAGCCTGCTGGGGTCTCAAGTAAAGCTGCTCTCAGGGGTAGGTCCTTGGTGGTCTTAGTCAACTGCCAAGGACATAGAGATGCCCTCCCCAACCATAACACCCCCTGTTGATTCTAGCATGAGCTGGCTTTGACTCTGGCTCCATAAGTGGAGTGGGGGAGGGTTGATCCAGTTTCTATTTTATAGAAAAAGCAAAACAAGGTGGGGATTTTGCACAAGTTTTTTCTCATATGCAGTAAAGATAATAATTTACAGAGTGACCTTAAGCAGTTACAATGCAATCTATATACCTCATTGAGTCTTAGACAATGATTTCTCTAAGAAGATAAATCATTATGTGAAACAACCTATACTCAGTGTTCCAAAGAATGCATAAATCAGTGATTTTATATGAAGTATATTGTGTAGGGCTACACTAACACCAAACCCCCCTTTTGATGGTAATAGAGGAAGTGGGTTTTGGCAGTATGACAGGATAGGGCCCAGGGCAAGGTCCTGGATCCAGAAGGCATCAGACCCAATCTCACAGACAGATAGATCAAATGGTTCAGGATGATATCAGGAAGTTCAGTAGATGACAACAAGTCTGGAGATAAGCAGATAGGATGGGAAAGACAAAGTAGAAATAGCCACCAAGGGAAATCAGCCAGTCCCTCCTGTTCAAACCAGAGAAAAACCCAGCTCCAATCTCAGTTAACTGCCTCACACTCCCCCCCCCCCCATTCTAGAATCTTTTCTTTGCATCTGCATCTCCCTGCAAACCCACCTCATTGGCTCTCTTACTTTTAACACTTTTGCACACTGGCAGCTAAAGCAGTTAGAGGACTTAAATACTTTCTTAGAATTACTGGTTTGACTACCTATGGGGCTACTTCAGTGCTTCCTGGGGCAATGGGAAACTATAAGCAGACTATTTTATTACAGTATTATTTATTGCTTTTATTTGTAGGGATTAAATTTATGTTTGGACTAAATATAAGAGAATGGGGTTGCCAATTGAAAAATAATTAATACAGCTCAAGTCAAAATGACTTTTAGCAGCTTTATTTACAAAGAGAGAGGGAAAGAGTGAGAGTAGAAAAATGTGTAAGGGTAGAGTAAGATATCTAACCTAACACACTAAATATTTGCTCTGGTCCCTGGCTCAAACCAGGCAGGGCTAATTAGCCTTCAGCCAGAGGATCCTTAGCTGGAGGGCCTGGTGGTGAATAAAACAAAGATTCCACCCATGTGATCTCCTACGAGAAGGGGAGGCCTCTCTGGAAACTAATCTCTACAGAAGCCAGGAAAGGAGACGATTTTTCTTTTTCTTTCTTTTTTTTTTGGAAAATTTTAATTAGTTAATTTAGAATATTTCCCCATGGGTACAAGATTCATGTTCTTTCCTTCCCCTCTCCCCAACCCATGCCTGTAGCTGACGTGCAATTCCACTGGGTTTTACATGTGTCATTCAAAAAGACCTATTTCCATATTATTGACATTTGTACTTGGATGATCATTTAGGATCTATATCCCCAATCCTATCCCTATCGACCCTTGTCATCAAGCAGTTGTTTTTCCTCTGTTTCTACTCCCACAATTCTTCCTCTGAATGTGGATAGTGTTCTTTCTCATAAGTCCTTCAGCATTGTCCTAGATCATTGCATTGTCATTAATGGAGAAGTCCATTACATTTGATTGTACCACTGTGTATCAGTCTCTGTGTACAGTGTTCTCCTGGTTCTGCTCCTCTCACTCTGCATCAATTCCTGGAGGTTCTTCCAGTTCACTATTTCTTTGAGCACAATAGTATTACATGACCAAAATATACCACAATTTTTTTCAGCCAATTCCCAATCAGAAGGCATGCCCTCATTTTCCAATTTTTTGCCACAACAAAGAGCTTGACTGTGAATATTCTTGTATAGGTTTTTTCTTATTATCACTTTGGGGTACAAACCCAGAAGCGCTATGGCTGTATCAAATGGCAGGCTGTCTTTTATTACCCTTTGGACAAAGTTACAAATTGCCTTCCAGAATGGTTGGATAAATTCACAAGTCTACCAACAATGCATTAATGTCTCAATTTTGCCACATCCCCTACAACATTTATTACTTTCCTTTGCTGTCATTGTTGGCCAATCTGCTAAGTGTGAGGTGATACCTCAGAATTTTTCGATTTGCATTTCTCTGATTATAAGAGATTTTGAACACTTTTTCATGTGCTTATTAATAGTTTTGATTTTTTTTTATCTGAAAATTGCCTATTCATATCCCTTGCCTATTTATAAATTGGGGAATGGCTTGATTTTTTGTACAACTGATTTAGCTCCTTCTAAATTTGAGTAATTAGACCTTTGTCAGAGGTTTATGTTATAAAGATTTTTTCACATTTTGTTGCTTCCCTTCTAATTTTGGTTGAATTGGTTTTGTTTGCACAAACCCTTTTTAAATTAATGTAATCAAAATGATTTATTTTATATTTTGTAATTTTTTTCTAGCTCTTGCTTGGTCTTAAAATCTTTCCTTTCCCAAAGATCTAACAAGTATACTATTCTGTGTTCACCTAATTTACTTATAGCTTCCTTCTTTATATTCAAGTCATTCATCCCTTCTGAGTTTATCTTGGTGTGGGGTGTGAGATTTGATTTAAACCTAATCTCTTCCATACTGTTTTCCAATTTTCCTAGCAGTTTTTGTCAAATAGTGGATTTTTGTCCCAAAAGCTGGGATCCTTGGGTTTATCATAGACTGTCTTATTGAGGTCACTTACCAGGTCTATTCCACTGATCCTCCCTCCTCTCTCTTAGCCAGTACCATATTGTTTTGATGACCACTGCTTTATAGTACAGTTTAAGATCTGGTACTGCTAGGCCACCTTCCTTCACATTTTTTTCCATTATTTTCCTTGATATTCTTGATCTTTTGTTCTTCCAAATGAACTTTGTTATGTTTTTTTTTCTAATTCAGTAAAAAAGATTTTTTTGGTAGTTCAATGGGTATGACACTAAATAAGTAAATAAGTTTGGGTAGGATGGTCATTTTTTATTATGTTAGCTCATCCTACCCATGAGAAGTTAATGTTTTTCTCATTGTTTAGATCTAGTTTTAATTGTGTGGAAAGTGTTTTGTAGTTGTGTTCATATAGTTCCTGTATTTGTCTTGGTAGATAGATTCCTAAGTATTTTATATTGTCTAAGGTGGTTTTAAATGGAATTTCTCTTTCTAACTCTTGCTGCTGAGATGTGTTGGAAATATAAAGAAATGCTAATGATTTATGTGGTGTTTTTGTATCCTGCAACTTTGCTAAAGTTGCTTTTTAGTTGATTCTTTAGGATTCTTTAAGTAGACCATCATATCATCTGCAAAGGGTGATATTTTGGTCTCCTCCTTGCCTATTTTAATACTTTCAATTTCTTTTTCTTCTTTGATTGCTACTGCTAGTGTTTCTAGTACAAATGCTAAATAATAGAGGTGATAATGGACAACCTTGTTTCACTTATGATCTTATTGGGAATGCATCTAATTTGTCTCCACTGAAGATGGTGCTTGCTGATGGTTTAAAATATATACTATTTTTTTTAGAAAGGCCCTTTTATTTCTATACTTCCTAGTGTTTTCAATAGGAATGAGTATTGTATTTTGTCACAGGCTTTTTCTGCCTCTATTGAGATAATCTGTGGTTTTTGTTGGCTTGCTTGTTGAAATGGTCAATTATGTGAATGATTTTCCTAATATTGAACCATCCTTGCATTCCTGGCATAAATCCCACCTGATCATAATGAATAACCCTCATGATCACTTGCTGGAGTCTTTTTGCTAGTATTCTATTTAAGATTTTTGCATTTATGTTCATTAAGGAGATTGGTAGTTATCTTTCACTGTTTTTGACCTGCCTGGCTTTGGAATCAGTACCATATTTGTGACATAAAGGAAATTTGGTAGAACTCCTTTTCTTATTATGTCAAATAGTCTGTATAGTATTGGGAGTAGTTTTTCTTTGAATGTTTGATAGAATTCACTTGTGAATTTATCCGGTCCTGGGGATTTTTCCTTAGAAAGTTCTTTGATGGCTTGTTCAATTTCTTTTTCTGATATGGGATTATTTAAGTATCCTATTTCTTCTTCTATTAATCTAGGCAATTTATATTTTGGTAAATATTCATCCATATCACCTAGATTGCCATATTTATTGCCACATAATTGGGCATAGTAGTTTTTAATGATTGCCTTAATTTCCTCTTCATTAGAGTTGAGGTCCTGCTTTTCATCTTGGATACTGTTAATTTAGTTTTCTTCTTTCTTTTTTTAAAATTAGATTGACCAGTAGTTTGTCTATTTAATTTGTTTTTTCTCCAAACTACTAGCTTCTAGTATTATTTATTAGTTCAATAGTTGTTTTACTTTAAATTTTATTAATTTCTCTAATTTTTAGGATCACTAATTTAGTTTTCATCTGGGGATTTTTAATTTGTTCACTTTCTAGTTTTTTAATTTGCATGCCCAATTCTTTGACTTCTGCCCTCCCTAATTTGTTAATATATGAACTCAAGGATATAAAATTTCCCCTGAGTACTGCTTTAGCTGTATCCCATAGATTTTGAAAGGATGTTTCATTATTGTCATTTTCTTCAATGAAATTAATTGTTTCTATGATTTGTTCTTTAACCAGTTTTGGAGAATCATATTATTTAACTTCATATTGATTTTTTATTTGCTTCTCCTTGTACCCTTACTAATTATTATTCTTATTGTTTTATGATCAGAAAAGGTTGCATTCATTATTTCTGCTCTTTTGCACTTGTTTGCCCATGTTCTTATGCCCTAGTACATGGTCAATCTTCATGAATGTACCATGTGTTATTATGATTTTAAGGAAAGTGGAAAAGAAGGTTATACATAAGGGAGGAATCACATATAAATAAAATGAATTCATTAACAAAGAAGGGAAAGGTAAGGGAGGATAAAGGGAAGGATTTGCATCTGACTTATCCCTGTTATTTAACTCACTATCTAGCAACTCTAAACTAAATACCTAAGTTTCCTAAAGCTAAGTCCAACTGGGAACCAGATTTCTCACACATAGAGAATCCTTGGTGGGTCAGGTACAGGAATCCAGCTGGGTCCTCAGATTGCCCAGGAAAAAGATGTTCCTCCAAGTTTTCACTCTGTCCACCAGAGGGTATGGAGAATTTCCTCTCACCCTTGTTTGATTGTATTCAAAGAGGCTGCTTGTACACTGTCCAGGAGTGTCCAGGAGAGATCAGATCTTCACCTGTGAGGCTTCTCTTTCAGCTCCAGACTGACAGTTAGAAACCTGCTCCTTTCAAAAGCTTAGAATCCTGACCCAGTGGCTCTCAGAATCCAGGTCTGTCAATCATACTCTTACTACTTTTACCTTCCCTTGCTACAGTTCCCCCTTTGTACAAAGCCTGAATTATGTTGAAAACACTATTTTGGTATTTGTGCACTAACTAATGTACTTACATATTAATTAAACTAAAATATCTATCCAAAATAACAAATGACCTACATTCAACTATCTTAAGTCTTCTTAGAGATCCATCTTATTTGCAAACATTCCAGTCCTGCCTGGATGACAAGCTGTCTTCCAAGGAACCACTCACTTGAAGCTCAACCGAGAAATGGAACCAGTTCAGAGATGCAGTAAAGTCAACATCAAAAGCAGTCGTAGGCCCCAAATAACGCAACCACCAGGACTAATTCGATGAGAACAACACTGCTATTGAAGACCTATTGAGCAAAAATAACAAAGCCTTTATGGAATGGCAAAATAACCCAAACTCTGCTCCTAAAAAGGACAGATTAAAGTCTCTCCAAGCCACGGTGCAGCATGAGATCAGGAAGATGCAAGACCGATGGTGGGAAAAAAAGGCAGAAGAAATCCAGCATTTTGCTGATATGAAAAACTACAAACAATTTTTCAGTGCCCTCAAGACTGTCTATGGGCCATTAAACCCACCACCACTCCCTAGAGTTCTCCCTTGAGAACTCTACTTAGATCAGAAATGGGAAGACCTCTACTCCACCCGTACTTAAGACTGCTTAAGGGGAGAAAACTCCTTGCTGAACAATGAAAAGTACTTAAACCCATACTTAAGCCATGCCTGTTTTTAGAAAGGGGTGCTAAGTACCTATAAAGGTCAGGCAACTTGTGAATTTACAAGGAACAAAGAACTGGGAAACTTACTCAGAGCTTTCCTGGTGTGGATTACTCAAAAATCCACACCTTCTTAGGTGTGGACTAAGAATGGTCTGTCCTTTGAAAAACGTCTACTGTGATTGGTAGATGTAAGGACTTAGGGGAGGTGACATAGGAGAAATTGCCCTTTAAATAGGAGCTCAGATAGGAGCTCAAGGGACTCATTCTGAAATATTCAGATTGAGGATTGAGCTGGTGAAAGCAACTGAGATGATGCTGGCCTGGTGTCACCTGAATCCTCGCTTGAACAGATCTTATGGTGAGTAATTAGGACTGACTGATCTTTTCTTTTAGGGCTTAGGCCTGGGTTGGCCAGAGCTGCCTGGGCCAGCCTATTCTTTTCTCATTTATTTTCTCTCTCTCTCTCTCTCTCTCTCTCTCTCTCTCTCTCTCTCTCTCTCTCTCTCTCTCTCTCTCTCTCTCTCTCTCTCTCTCTCTCTCTCTCTCTCTCTCTCTCTCTCTCTCTCTAATTCCTCATTGTATTATTAATTAAAAATCTCCATAAAACCCAGTTGACTTGGGTATATTCATAATTGGGAATATTTCCCTGGTGACCACCTTATATTTGATTTAAAACAAGACACTGTAGTGAAAACATATTTTCTGCTGTCACAATTTACTCACCCACTCTTATATCTACTATAATTTATATCTTCCACTATTTTACTCACTACAGTTTATGACTCCAACCATTTTAACTCTTTCATTTTATGGCATCCACTCTTTTAAATGCCACATGCCCTCTTCACAGGAAGTCCTGAGAACTCCAGAGGCTGTTCTCTATCTCACTTCCTGCATCTCACATGTGCCAATGGTTGCTCTAGCTTGACCTAGGACTGCCCAGAGGTCTGTCCTATTTTTGCACATGTCTGTTGAAGGCCATATTCTCAAATAATTAAATCTTGCATTTGCTGCAGCCCTTCCTAATCTTGTTACACTGAGTAGGGTGGAGATTGTAGTTTCCAAGACCTCATTCTGTTATTGCAAATATCTCTATTGTTATTGATCAGGAAATAGCTAAATCCAATCTTCTAAAGAATGGTCTGAATAGAGTGGAGTAGTTTTGAAATTCACACATCTATTACCTCTTTCTTATTAATTTTTTGGTTTGATTTATATAGATCTGATAGAGAAAAGTTCAGGTCTCCCACTAGTATACTTTTACTATCTATTACCTCCTTCAACTTCACTAGTTTTTCCTTTAGAAATTTGGATGCTATGCCATTTGGTACATACATGTTTAGTACTGATATTTCCACATTGTCTATACTGCCTTTTATCAAGATGTAATTGCCTTTCCAGTCTCTTTTAATCAGATCTATTTTTACTTTGACTTTGTCCAGTATCATGATTGTAACTCCTGTCTTCTTTTTCTCAGTTGAAGCCCAAAAGATTTTGTTCTAGCCTTTGAGCCTTACCTGTGTGTGTCTACCTGCCTCATGTGTGTTTCTTGTAGACAACATATGGTAGGATTTTGGTTTCTAATCCACTCTGCTATTTGTTTTCATATTATGGATGTGTTCATGCCATTCACATTCAGAGTTATGATTGCCCCCTGTGTATTCCCCAACATTTTGATATCCTCTCCTTGTTTTGCCCTTTCTTCTTTCACCATTTCCTTTTAAACCAGTGGTTTGCTTTTAATCAGTCCCCCTAATCCCCACCCTTATTTTACATCCCTTTCAACTCCCTCCCTTTTTGTTCCTTTCTTCTTCTTGATCATCTATTAAATTCCCTCCCCTTTCTCTTTCCTTCCCTTTTTGTACTCCCCCACCCCACTTCCCCTCTTAGTTTTCCCCTTCTCACTTTCCCTGTAGGGTAAGGAAGAATTTGATACCCCAGTGGATCTAGATGCTCTTCCTTCTCAGAATTGACTCCACTGAGAGTAAGGTTTAAGTATTACCTATTAGCACTCTCTTCCTCTCCTTGTTATAATAGTATTCTTCCCCTCCCCTTCCCATACACCTCTTTGTGTGATATAGACTATCACATTTATCTTATTCCTTCAAGTTTCTCTTGGTGCTATCTTCTATCCCTCCCACCTTTTCATTCTTTTTTTTTTTTGCATATCATCTTAGGCCACTTATTACCCTAACCTCTACCTATGAATAATTCTTCTAATTACTATAATAATGAATATAATTTTTGAAAGTTACAAATAACATTTTTCATATGTGAATATGAACAATTTGATATTATTGAAGCCCTTAAAGAAGAAAATTTAAAAAAAAAAACCTTTTTTTCTCCCCTCTCTTTCTTATTTACCTTTTCATGTTTCTCTTGATTTTTGTGTTTGTATAGCAAACTTTCCACTTAGTTCTGGGTCTTTTCTTTACAAATACTTGGAAATCTTCTATTTTGTTGAATGTCCATACTTTCACCTGGAAGTATATAGTCAGTTTTGATGGGTAGGTGATCCTTGGTTAAAGACCCAATTCTCTTGCCTTTCTGAATATCATATTCCAAGCCTTGCAGTCCTTTAGTGTGGAAGCTGCCAGATCTCCTGTAATCCTGATTAGTGCTCCTTGACATCTGAATTGTCTCTTTCTGGCTTCTTGTAAAATTTCCTCCTTAGCTTGGAAGGTCTTGAATTTGGCAATTACATTCCTGGGGGTTGTCTTTTGAGGATTTAGTGTAGAGGGTGTTCTATGAATTCTTTCAATGTCTATTTTGCCCTCTTATTTAAGAATATCAGGGCAGTTTTCTTGGATAATTCTTTGTTAGGGGTAAAATTAGGGGTTGTTGACTGAACATATTATATTAGTGGTCACCAGGGATTAATTCAATCCTAATAAAATACTCGTCAGTTTGAGATTTTTATGGTGGTTTAATTATAATAGAGGGAAGAAATTAAGAAGAGAGAGAGAAAAGGGTATAAGATTTCTCCAGCCTAGCCTAAGCCAAGGGAAGTTCAGAGAACTCAGCCACGAGGCCTCCTCAGAAGATTAAAACTAGCTTGGCTTCCAGCCATAAGGTCTATTCCAAGATGAGGGGCCTCCTAAGAGGATAATGCTTTAGGAAGTAAAGGAAAGGAGGAATAAGCCTAATCACTCACCTAGGTCACTCAGGGAAGATGCCTCACTGAACCCATGCTACAGAGCTTCTCCATTCACCTCACCAGCAAGCCACAACCCCCAACTCAACAAGACACCCAGCACACTGCCACAAGCCATATGAGCCAGAGAGAAAGCCACATCTCCATGAGAGAGGCCAGAGAGAGGAAGTGATGCGAAACATATAGATTGTTCTTTACATCACTTTCTGTGTCTTACATGTACCAATGGTAGCTTATGTTTGACTTAGGACAGGCCAGGGGGACTGTCAGTTGTTTCTTATTTGTCATTTTCTAGCACATGTAGTCATAGGCCATCCTCCTCAACACTTAATCCTTAAGTAGGGATATAGACATTCCTGGTTTCTAGGATTTTAAAGAGTAATCAGGATGGAGAAAATCTAAAATTCACATCTTGTGGTGTGATGTCAAGATTTCTGTTTATTTCTGGGTTTTCAGGTAGACCTATGATTCTCAAGTTGTTTCTTCTCAATCTGTTTTCCAAATCATTCATTTTCTTAATGAGATATTTCATGTTTCCTTTTTTTTTTTTTGGTCAGTCTTTTGACTTTGATTTATTAATTCTTGTTTTTTTGTGAGATCATTGGCTTCCAATTGCCCAATTCTGGTCTTTAAAGACGGGTTTTCCACTATAATCTCAGGTTGGTCTATCCTGCTTTTCATGGCTTCCAGCTATTTAATTTTGTTCTCAAATTTATTTATTATTTCATTTGATTTCTGGGCTTCTTTCTCTAATTGGGAGTTCCTATCTTTTAGACTGTTTTCTTTTTGAACTATTTCCAACTTTTCTTGACAAAAGTCTTACATCTTTCTCAAAATCTCAGATTTAAATTCTTCAAGAGCTTGTGGACAATTTCTCCATAAAAATTATCCAGAGTCAATGACTACTTTTTGATCTTCTTGGTGGTTGGAAGTTGCATTTTCTGGGCATTGTTTGCCATCACTATGCTGGTTTTCCCTTCCCTTTCCAGTCAGAAGTCTGAGTGAGGAGGGCAGGCTCTCTGTGAATAGAGTTAAGAATCTTGATTTTTGCCTGAGGCCCCCTTTTGAATCTTCCAGGCTTCTACTGTGTGCCACTTCCCTCTACGCTATCTCCATGCCCAAGGTCAACACTCTTCAGCCTGGTGGGGTCTCAAGTCTAGCTACTCTCAGGGGTAGGTCCCTGGTGGTCTTAGTCAGCTGCCAAAGACCCCTGCTTGCTCATGGATTTCAAGCTAGAGGTGCCCCCTGCTTGCTTGTGGATTCTGGATCATTGGCTCTGTAGGTGGGGTGGGTGAGGGTTGACCAGCTCGTATTTTGGTGGGAGCTATTTCACTCCCTTATAGTGTGGAAATGCCCAAATACCAAGTACTTTCAATGCTGTGCCCTATTGTGGAGTCCCTTTGTTCATCTGAATTTAGATATTTTGACCTTAAGAGGTAGTTGATATTGGTAGGTAGTGAGGAGAGGAAGAGTCCTCCTTCTACACTGCAGCCATGTTAACCCTGAAGTATTCTATCTCAGGAGTCAGTTTTTCATTCACCCAAGTCATAGCTCCACATTGCAATCCCAGTCCAAGATTGCAATGTGGAGCTATGACTAGGGTGAATGAAAAACTGACGCGAAGTTTGGGCCCTTTTTAAAGATCCTCTTTTACATCCCTTCCTGTCCCTTCCTCCACTTTACAGGGACCAATTACAGTCTTTGAATTTGCTTAACACTGCCCAGGGGGCAGTTAGTGGCTTCTGGAGGTATAAACCACTTTAGTAAGTGGTGTGTTAACCTCCCCTACTTAATGTTAAATAGGGGTGTGTTCACTTTTGGTTGATTAAATGTAAAAATGGTGAGGGGAGAGTCAATCCCATATTTACATAATGACTCTAGGAAAAAATAAAACACTATAGGCAGGCATGATCTATATGTATCAGATAGTCTACTCCATTATGCCAAAGTCCATTCTTTAGTTAAATTTTACATATAGTCTAGGAGGAGGCAGGACAAAATCCATGATAGATAGTGAAAGAAAGAAGTAGAATTAACCTATTTGGGCGAAATTCACACTTCCATATCCTTTACACTACTGAGTCAACAAAACAGCCCAGAAAAAGGCAGAGCTGAAGATAAAGGGCTATTTTATCACTGAAAACTATAGCTAGTTGTCATTTCCTAAACACTTAAACATTAAGACCTATTTGGAATTCTTCAAAGATGCTGATCTTGTTTTTAAATGTGACCATGGTACTGGTTGCTAAAAGCCTCCTAGTGATTATGTTTATTATTTCCATTTTACAAATAAGAAAACTGACACAGTACTCAGATATGAAATTACTTGCCAGGATTATAGACAGGAAATTTCAAAGTTGCCAGTTTTCTCTTGACTGATTCTGGGACAACTCTTGACTATACAAGGTAACCTCTACAAATGGTAAGACTTGGTATCTGTGTATTTAAAAACAAAACAAAGCAAAACAAGAAATGAATTGGAGGCTAATAAATGTATGAGTCCGGATTTCATCTCAGGTCTTCCTGACTCCAGGCTCAGTACTCAATCCACCGAGACACCTAGCTGTCTCCCAATATGCCACAGATGTAAAAATTTACACACCTTAAGGTGAACAGTTGCTTTGTTTTCTGATAATTAATGTAAGAATGGATGTGATGAAGCTTGGGGTACTTTGATAAAAGAAGAGAGAAAAAAGGAAAGGGGATGAGAATCAAGAAAGAGAAAAATGAAGCAGGAAAGACTGGAAGACAAAATTGAAAAGAGGGTCAAGAAAATGAAAATAATAAATTGAGCAAAAGAAATCTAGGCAAAGGTTTAATAAATGGAGGACAAAGTGTGTGTGTGAGTACATTTAGAGCTATATATTAAAATAGAAAGAGATATAATAGCTGACAAGGCATGGGAAGATGGAAAAAATTCCAATTTTGAAAAATAACAATACTATAGACAATTGGAGGAAATAGAAACTCTCCTAAATTTAATTGTGAATATTGGTTGAATAATATAATGAAATGAAGAGTGACAGATTCCATAAGAAAAGAAGTCCTACAATCTGTTGCTTACAACATTTATAAAACAAAAATATAAATAAAATTGATCTCTTTTGAATAAAAGACTAGTAGAAAAATTGTTAGGGTCAGATGACATGGGACATTTAATAAAATTTTGTGGACGATTCTAAATTCCTTTCCAAAATGGTTGTATATTTTCAAAGGTCAGCCAAGACTGTATCAATGTATCTGTTTTCCCATAGGCTCTCAAAAATTTATCATTTACTTTTTTGGTAATCTTTACCACTTTGATGAATTTGAAGTAAAATCTCAGAATTGCTTTATTTGCAAGTCTCTAATTATTAATGATTTAGAATATTTTTTTCATAAAGCTTTGGTTGGGTTTCTTCTCTTGATAACTCATATTTTAGACCATCTATCAACTGGAGAATGACTATTTTTCTTTTAAACTTGAATCAGTTTCTTTTATATCTTTGATGTAGACCTTGATAAGAGAAATTACTAGAGATTTACCCCAGTTAATCATTTCCTTTTTAAACTTAGTTTTATTAAAATTGCTTGTGCAAAATATTTTAATTTCATGTAAACAAAATTATCAATTTTGTGCTCCTTGATTTTCTGTATTCTTTGCTTGATCATTAACTTTTCTCCTATTCATAGAAGCAAGAGGTATTTCCCCCCCAAATGTCTCTAATTTGTTTGCAAGAAGACTTCTATATCTAAAGTTACCTTTGTATGAGGTGTGAGTCTAAATCTAATTATTTCTACATTATTATCAAATTTTTCCCATTTTGGGGGTCAAATCTTTGACCTTGTAGCTGGGATATTTGCTTTTATCATATTTGCTTCTACATGCTGCAAATTTAATTTTTCCCACTGACTGACTTCTCTATTTCTTAACCATTACCAAATTGTTTTTAATTGCTATTTTGTAGTATAGTTTGAAATGACACTGCTAAGCCCATTAGTTACAATTTCTTTTCTTTATTTGTCTTATTATTGAATTTTTTCTTCCAGATGAATTATTTTTTCTGTTTTTTTGGTAATGTGTAATTAGAAATCTTGAACCCTTGGACTTCATCTCCCAGAATCCTTTTCCCTTCATCCACATTTCATCCTCAAGTTTGGTAAATAAGTTGTGTGTAACTATGCCCTTTCTTTCTCTTCTCATGGTGCTCTGCACTCTAAGGGCCATGTGTGGGGTCCCGGGAAGTTTTCTTTCCTTACTGAGGTTATTATTTTCTTTATGCTTCAAGTATTTAATAATATACTTTATAAAACAAAGAACTTGGAGTATTTGGGTATTAATTTCTAATCTTATAATAATTTAATTGGTATGGTATCAAATAGTAAAATTAATTTAAATGGTAGTATCATTTTTTATTAAATTGGCTTATCCTATTCATGAGCAGTTATTTTCCCAATTATTTAGGTCTGCTTGCAAGCAGTTAATGAAATACTGAACTCTGCTCTGATCACAGTGATAAAAGTGCAACAGTCAAGGAAAGGTATTTTCTCATAGATTTCTGTCATTAGCTTATTATGAGTAAAGTGTGGTTCAAGAAGCCCTGACTAGGGGCAGCTGGGTAGCTCAGTGGATTGAGAGTCAGGCCTAGAGGTGGGAGGTCCTGGGTTCAAATCTGGACTCAGAGACTTCCCAGCTGTGTGACCTTGGGCAAGTCACTTGACCCCCCATTGCCTAGCCCTTACCACTCTTCTGCCTTGGAGCTAATACATAATATTGACACCAAGACAGAAGGTAAGGGTTTAAAATACACACACACACACACACACACACACACACACACACACACACACAGACACACAGACACAAGAAGCCCTGACTAGGTTTGTGGGGAAAGAGAAGAAATAGAGTATCTTTCTCATTGCACTGGTTCTACCATCTCTTCTTGGTGTAATCTTGGACAAGTCACCGAATTGCTCAAAGCCTCTTTTAACTCATCCTTAAGATGGATGGAATAACCCTTACATGCATACTTTGAAAGGCTGTGTTGAAACAAAAATTGACTACTGGATGCTGAAGAGCCAACATATGTAAGAATTGATTGAATTTACAATTGGAATATCTGGGATAAAGTACTAGCTCTGTGTCATATTAACTGTGCAACCTTAGACAAGTCATATTGATTCTCTGATTCTTGGTTTTCTTATTAGTAAAATGAAATTAATAACATTCCCATCATAATGAAATCTTAGTTCCTCATACTCTAATAGGTTCTGATCTGGACTAAGTCCTATAAGGTAAGTGGAGAACAGGAGGTATCAATTGTAAAATGGAAATGATACCTTCAAAGCCAATTGAAGACTAGACCCAGAGGGATGAGTTTTTATTAACTGGTGGCCAATCAAGCCACTCAGAAGATATACCTAAGGCTAATCCATTTTCTATCCCCCTAGTGATTTGGGTCCCGTATGTGGCCAGCCTCCAGGAAATACACTAGTCTAATTAATGATTGACACTTGCATCGTAAAAAATGATTAAGTCCAGTGAAACCAAACAGTCGTCAAGTGAAATTGTGATTTTGTGAACATGTCAAATTGATGTTCATATCAAGTCATTCAGTCAAATGGGCAGAGACATAATCAATATTTCTCACTATCAAATTGGACACTCAAAAGAAGATGTGTAAGTATATTTACTTAAGCTCTGGACATTGGCACAGCCATCACAAATGGCCTAAATAATGTAAATCTAATTTGAAAATCAAGTTCAACTCAATATGTGGGGGCAAATGCATGGTGGGCCTTCATAACAACTTAACTGAAAAATTGACAAGTATATGATCTTTATGTATCTGCCCACTGAAGGGGATCCTTTCCCAAGAAATCCAAATGGATTATTTTTCAGGCCCATTTCCAACAGATTGCCTCAGTAGTACAATGGATCCAGGCCTGAAATACCAATGGAAATGAATATGCTACACAGGATTGAGGTTATCAGAGAGGCTTCCACCTCTCATAAGAAGAAGCTAAGAGAGGGGGCAGCTGAGTATCTCAGTGGATTGAGAGCCAGGCCTAGAGATGTGAGGCCCTAGGTTCAAATTTGTATGACCTTGGGCAAGTCATTTAACCCCCATTGCCTAGCCCTTACTGCTCTTCTTTCTGCCTTAGAACCAATACATAGTGTTGATTCCAAGATGGAAGGTAAGGGTTTAAAAAAAAGAAGCTAAGAGAGTGAAGGCTAGTTATACATCCTGTCAATTCCATCACCATGTGCAAAGGAAACACAAAAGAAGGTCTCCCCAGCAGATAAAGCCAACCAGATATTAAAACATCATATACTGTAAATACCTTGGTGTCATTCTCACTATTTTTGTTGGATTATTTGATTTTCCATTTGATCTTCAATCCTGATCCAGGATGGTGAAGACATTCATACCCAAGAATCACTATGAAAGTAATATAGAATTTTCTGGGGGAATTTATAGTTTTTATTATTCCCCAAGAACATTGCAAGGGTGTCAATAGTACTTTTTTTCCTATGTCCAACTCAAGAAATGACTCCAGTAACATGTAACTTCAGCAAAGGTGGAAGTTTCACCTGACTTTAGAAATATCCAATGGGTACCTCTAAAGTACCCTTCAAACTCTTGCCCACAGCATGTCAGTCATAGCCATAATCCTCCCTATAGCCTCCTATGTACACTAATGTGCTCAGCTTCTGCTCATTGATTCCTTCACTGTCCACTTATGCCTTGGGCAGGACAACTTATTGGGACAGGGTGGAGGAGGTAGATTAAGAACTGAGGAAAATTATTGCCCACTGGGGATATGGATGAACACAATGAAATTTTCCCTATTATTAGTCTTTTTCCTCCTCCACATGTGAATAACAAAAAAGTTTTTTAAAGCTACCTCAATGTGGACTCACTTTTTATCCCTAATCCATTGCTGTAATGAGGTATATCAATTCCAACTTTGGGGAATTATGAATTGGGTAGTCCACTCTGGATAATAAGTTGGAAATATACACCAAATACCACTAAATTTTTCATAATATTTTGACCCATGGATACCACTACTGGATTTATAGATTAAAGAGATCAAAGAATGATAAAAGGATCAATTTATATAAAATATTTATAACAGATTTTTTATAAAAGCAAAAAATTATTAAAAAGGTATCCAAATACTGGGGAAGAGCTAAACTAATTATAGCATATAAATATAATGGAGCCATAAACATGATAAAATGAATAATTTAAGAGAACTAGAAAGTCTTATATAAATTAATGCAGAGGGAAGTTAGCTAAACCAGGATAACAACTGATATAATAATAGTATAAAGAGAAAATCACTTTAAAAAATTCCTTTCTTTTCAATTAAAATTTTTTCACTCCTTTTAACTTTCCTTCTTCCCATTCCTTGTACGAATTGGAGATGGAGGCAGAGAGGGGGTATCCTTTGAAACAAATGTACGTAGTCATGTAAAAATCCCCTTATTGATTATATAATATATTTAAATACAAAATGTATTTAGATATAATGCATTTAAACATCATTATTTTGTAAGAATTTGTAAAGTCCTTCTTTAGTCTACTGGAATCATTGTTGAGTATTGAGTTGATTAGAGTTCCCAAGTTTTTCTGTTTATTGTACCTATTCTAGAAGTAGTGCCCAGACATGAATAAAATCCTCCAGTTATAGTCTGATCAGGGCTGTATATATGGTGGGAATTATTATGCACCTCATTCTTTTCATCATATCCGTCTTACTGTAGTCTAAGTTAGAAGATTTTCTAGCTCTGATGAGACTGTTATTTTGTGTAAGTTCTAGAGAAACATATGCACATTAGCTATAATGATGACTATTGTTGAACCCATCACAATGCTTTAGTCATATCTCTGGATGGCTGACCACAAAAACTGCCATATATTTTCCAGACAAATTGTTAATTGTTAACTATGAGTTTCTCCTCTGCCATCTACCTCATGCTTTTTAAATGCAAAAATAACATCTTTTTCTGACTTACTAAATTTCATGTGATTAGAAACTATATTTTAGTCCATCAAGATCAAAATAATGAAGTTTACAAAGTGGTGACATGAAAATATGCCTGCCATCTATACTTATCTCAAGGTAATTGGTAAAAGTTTTTAATGTCAACACCCTAGGGCACTCCCTTAGCCTCTACATTTGACTGGTAGATAGTGGTATCAACCAATCAGAGACGTATCCTTGAATCTAGATATTTAAAGAGATATATTTTCCCAACTTTAAAACTTGGGTAAATATTTTGCTAAAAGAAAGGTAAATAAAATATTTCCTGAATTGATGAGGTTAGTATATCTTCTGTACATTTGTCCTTCAGGAATAGGTCCATTAGGCTGAGGGGACCAGGATAAAATGAATGAATTGGACACAATCTCAGGGATAAACCTCAACATAGATTAATAGAAAATTTTTATCAGTAATGATTAAAACCACAATAGTTTATATATTTATGGATTCACCAAATTCTTTCTTCTTTATATCCTTATAAGGTAGGTAGGGAAAATATTCAAGGATGAGGAAACAGATTCAGACTCATTATGCCATATCTTGAAAGTTCTGTCACTAATAAGAGATATTATATTATTTTGTCTATTCTAGTATTATATTGGATTTATATAATAATTCTTAAAAGTTTATAGAGAAGTGATTGTTATTTCTATTTTATAGATGAGTAAACTGAGGATTGGAGAATTTGATTGGATTGCCAAAGTCAAATAGTAAGGAAGTGGTTGAATCCAAACTAGAAACTGAGTATTCTGATTCCAAAGTCCGATACCTTCTCCACTCCCAGTTCACTAACAATGAGCTAAGAATTACAAAGATGAAAATAGAAAATGAGAGGATGATCTCCCTGGACAATCAGATTTGGTCCCTATAGTTGGAGCAGGTTTAATGACTTGTGTTTGTGCTTTTACTCTGGCACTGCCTAATGTCACCAAGGGACTATACTTAAAGATCTGTATAAACTCCTAACTGATCACTATCATCAGTCACAAACATCCAGATAACACTATTTTGGGGACTCATTGGTATGGGACCTACTTGGAGGAAGGACCCTCCTGAGTCTCTCTCTCATTCTTCTGCTATCTATTTTCATCTGAAACAAATTGGAGAGGAAGTCACTAATTTTCTTGCCAATCCCAATGCCACAGTAGCTAGAGATGACCCATCAGGATCTAGTGATCTTTGACCACTTAGTTCCAGGGATTTGAAGGCAGCTTATTTCAATAACGACATTTATTTCCTGGTATTAAGACTTTAGCTTCAACCACTACCTATCAATGTGTTTGAATACCTTTGTCTTTTGGAACTCTTATTGATCCTTTTCTTGACATCAGGTAAGTTCTGAGAAATCAAATCCTAGAACCTAACACTTATGACAGGAGTGATGATAGAAGAGAGTTCAATATACTGAATAGAGCAATAGTCTTAGAGATAGGGAATTGTTCATTGATTTTAGCTGTGTCTGACTTTTTATGACCCCATTTGGGCTTTACTTGGCAAAGATATTGGAGTGGTATGCCTTTCCTTTTCCAGTTCATTTTACAGATGAAGAAACTGAGGCAAAAAGGGTAAAGTGCTTTGTTCAGGTTGACACTGCTATTAAGTGTCTGAGGTCAAATTTGAACTCAGGAAGATGCCAGACTCCAAACCTGGCACTCTTTCATTATGCCATCTAGATGCCTGAGAGACAAGAAGATCTGGTTTCAAATTTTACTGCTGACACTAAGTGTGTGAACATGGGGAAGCCCCTATTATTTGCTGAGATTCCATTTTCACATTAGGAAGTTGATGTATAATAATGCCTTTTGTCCTTCCCAACAAAGGTGCTATGAAGTTAAAATGAAATAAAATATTCAAAGAGTTCTATAAGGGTTTCAAAGGGTCCATAAATGCTAATAAGCTACTATGTTACAGTCATACCCTGATAATAGCTCCTCAGGTTTGCCTTTCTGTGGCATCTAATCATCCCTAACTTATCTTGAATTTGGTTATTCAGCCATAACCTAACTATATTCTCATTTTTCATGTTTAGGCTTTTTGGAATGCTTCACTAAAATATAAAGACGTAGGATCTAGAGAAATGCCCATGTCGGCCAGCAATCAGATATACCTTTCAATACCAGACCCACTAAGCTGATAGGACCAAGGTAAGATGGTTGAATGGGACACAGTCTTACTGGATAGACTTCAGAGTAGTCTAAAAGAATAATAATAGAAGGGGGAAGCTGGGTGGCTCAGTGGATGGAGAGCCAAACCTAGAGATGGGAGGTCCTAGGTTAAAATCTGGCCTCAGACACTTCCCAGCTGTGTGACCCTGGGCAAGTCACTTGACCCCCATTGCCTAGCCCTTACCACTCTTCTGCCTTGGAACCAATACCCAGTATTTATTCCAAGACAGAAGGTAAGGGTTTAAAAAAAAGAATAATAGAAGTAGTAATTATTCAAAGCAGAAGGGTTCACATTTTGATCATTTATTATAAATTACAAAATTTTTTTCTATTGAGCAGGGAAATATCAGCAATTTATTGAGGAAATGGGGATTCAGATAAGTAATGTCATTTTTTAGACTGTCTAGCTAATTAGAAGCACCACACTATCTGTTTGTATGTAGTATTACATTTGAAACTCTCCCAAAACCTGTAGTCATTCAAAGTATACAGGGAAAGGATTAATATCCCTGGGTTACAGATGAGTAAACTGAGGCTGTGAAGAGTTGAATGATTTGCCATTTAGTTAAATCAGGTTCAGAAGTCAAGTTTTCTGACTCTCTTGCCCAAGTTGTTTTCTACTATACTTCACTAACAATGAGCTAAGGTGAAAATAGAAAGGACAAAGATGGCATCCCTGAGCAATCTGCTTTGTTCTCTGCTCAGAGGAAAGCTTATTTATTGAACTGGATGCAAGGGAGTGCCCAAGTGCTTCCAAGATAGCACAGTAGTCTGTCTTTAAAAGACAAGTTCCAAGGTCTGCATGAAGCCCTTACCTGCTCACTGTCATTTGCCACCAACACCCAAATGCAATCCTCATCGAGCTCATTGGCTTGAGACACACCTGGAGGCAAGACCTCCCCAGGGTCATTTTTCCTTCATCTGTTTCTATTATTCATCCTGAAACTGAGTGGGAGGGAAGGCCACTAACTCTATGACCATCCCTACAGTAGTAGTAGCCAAATATGAGCTCTCCAAATAGTGGAGCTTTTGACCAGTTAGCCTAAGAGACTAGAAAACAAAATACCAACACCCACCTGTCAAGGAGCTTGAAAGTTTTCTCTTCTGGAGCCCATCAGTCTTTTTCTAAATGTTAGCTATATTCTAAGAGGTAAATCCTAGATTCCAGTGCCTGGGAGTGGGAGTGGGAGATAAGAGGGAGGGAATAAACATGGCGGAGTGGAATGAGTGACAGATTCCTACAGGGAAACATGGGCTCAAATTCTGTCTCTGATACTTGCCATGGTCAAGTTCCTAATAGTATCTGGACCTCAGGTCCCCCCTTAGTAAAATGAGACCAAAAAGATCTGTGCAAGGTGCTCTGGACAATGTTGAAAATATGATAGCAATTATTATCTACTTTTCTGTAGTTTTCAAGGTGATTTTCTAGCAATTAACTAAAGGAACATTCTAAACAGTAAGGAAAGAGGTAATAGTTGTGCTCCTAATGCAGATAGAGCCTTAATAACAAGTATTTATTAATATAAATAAATATAAATAAAATTTATTAATAATTTATTAATAATTTTTAAAAAGCATTGAAGAAAGCAAGACTATGAACAGAGTCTCATGTTAAACTAAGAGTCTGCATTTGGGGTTGGGGGAGAAATACAAAGGTTAAATAGGACCTGGTTCCTGTCTAAAATAATAAACCATATTTTCAGGGAGCTCTTATACATGATCTTTTTTTAGTATCAAGACAAATCACTGAACTACATACCATAATGATTATTATATTCATTTAATAAATTATAAAACTGTTCCTACAGGAATTTGAGTTCCTTGTCCAGGGTAATGAAGCTAAGAAACAGTTGAGTCAAATTTTCCAAAGTCCCATTCTAGCTATTTACCCATCATTCCTTGTTGTCTCAAGGACTGTAGGGAATGGACAGAAAAATTATTAGCCTTATAGGCTACTTTTTTTCTGTCCTTTCCACACTGTGATCATAAGTTCTTCAGAACATTTTCTCATCCACTATCTCACATTAAGCCCAACAGCATGTGTAATTAATTATATCTTCCTTTTTTCTAAGCAATTTGGAGATTGTAACAGTATGTCACACATAAATACAAGATGTTTAGTTTTTTCCAGTGGTATCAAACTCTTTCTGACCCAATTTGTGATTTCTTAGTGAAGACACTGCAATATTTTGCATTTCCTTCTCCAGCTAAATTTTCAGGTGAGGAAACTAAGGCAAACAAGGTTAAGTGGCTTGTCCAAGGTCACATAGCTAGCAAGTGTTTGAGGCCAGATTTGAACTCTTGAAGATGAGTGTATTTGATTTCAGACCCAGCATGCTATCTAGGGAAACACCTGGCTATCCAAACCACACACACACAAACCTATGACCTAGAAAATATAAATATTAATATTTCTATCTCACAGAAGTGACAGATACTGAGAAGATTCAATTTAGCCAGTCAATTAACATTTATTAAATACTTACTATTGGGTAGTACAGTAGATAAAACACTGAACTTAAAATCAGGAAGACTTAAGCCCAAATCCATCCTTAGATAATTATTAGCTATGTACCCTGGACAAGTCACTTAACCCTGTTTGCCTCAGTTTCCCCATCTGTGAAACGAGTTAGAGAAGGAAATGGCCAACTCTTCCAGTATCGTTGCCAAGAAAACTCCAAACGAAATTATAAAGAGTAAGGAACAACCCAAACAACTTAACAATAATAAAAGCACCTACTATATGTTGAGAATTATGCTAAGTTCTGGGGATATAAAGGACTCAAAGCTGTCTGGGCCTTCAAGATACTCACAATTTAATATGAGAGAAGATATGCATGATTTGAATCCTCTATTAGATACTTACTAGTTGTGTAAACCTGGGAAAGTCACATAACTTTGCTCAGCCTCAGTTTGCTCATCTGTAAAATGAGAACATCACATACTTCAAAGGGTTGTTGTAAGGATCAAATGAGGTAAAATTAATAAAACTATTTGAAATCCATAACGTACTATAAAATATTGTCCTTGTCATTTTTGTTTTTGTTCAAAACAAACTTAATAAGCTTCCAAGGCAGGATTAGATCTCAGGTCTTTTCTGAGACCTGATTAGGCTTATTTACTAGATGGTTGTATCTGAAGTGGAGGAAAAATGCTCTTTCTTTTCTGTGCTTCAAGGACACAAGACCATACTGTCTAACAGAGCCAGTCAAATATATCCTAAGCCAAACCTTAATTGCAATGAATTTTGAGGGTTCTCAATCCAGCATATGAGAATGATATTCTTTGAAAAGGTCTATATCCTACTGATAGGAGAACAGCTCTGGAAGTAGAGGAGATCTCAGGGAACAACCCTTTCATTTTCTATATGAGCCAAATGAGTCCTAGGTAAGGAAAATGACTGGCCAAAGGCCAAAGAGGCAGTAAGTATCTTAGATGAGATCGGAACTCAAACTCTCTGAGTCTAGAGCTTGTCATCTATAAAAATGATCTGGAGGAGGAAATGACAAGCCACTCCAGTATCTTTGCCAAGAATATCCCAAATGGGGTCATCAAGAGTCAGACATGACTGAAAAAAAAATAAACAACAAGCTTAATGCTACTTATATATTAATTTGTCAGTAATCTGTTTACATATTTGTGTACACACTCATTTCTCCCCCCTCGATGGAATATAAGCTCCTTGAGGATAGGAGTCATTTCAAATTTGTCATTGTGTCTCCATGGTAGTTTCCACATCCTAGATACATAATACATCTTCATTTTATTGAATTCAATTCACAGGACGAGCCTCAGTATAGATTAGTTCTATTTATGTTTTTCTCCTCCAGAGTTTCTTTCTCTCTTACTTTCTCTTACTCTCTTCTCTCTTCAACTCAATCCAAAAAATGGTTTATCAATTGAAAAATGAATGAAATCTATTTCTGAGAAAAGGCCTAGCCCCTTTTCCATGGACATTAGCATATACTGACCCTAAAGGAGTGTATCACTTAAAAAAAAACACAACAAAACCCCTTACTTTCCATCTTGGAATCAATACTGTGTATTGGTTCCAAGGCAGAAGAGTGGTAAGGACTAGGCAATGGGGGTCAAGTGACTTGCCCAGGGTCACACAGCTGGGAAGTGTCTAAGGCCAGATTTGAACCAAGGACCTCACATTTCTAGACCTGGCTCTCTATCCACTGAGCTGCCCCCTGAAAGATTGAAAAAGACAGGAAACACAAGGAAAACAACCTCTTTCTCAAGAGGAATCTAGAAGTACAGAATTTGATGGTTCAATGATAGCTCTGGTGACAACCTCCAAGACTCTCTGGACCATCAGTCCCTGTCCCCAGTACTCATACAAAGGATATGTTTTTTGCCATAATTCATATTAGAGAGTTAATTCTTCTAATGATTTTTTATGTTGCAGGTCAATGATCTCACTTCCAAATGGCATCTATGGAAAATAGGACACAGGTGAATGAGTTTATTCTTTTGGGATTGACAGATGCCCCAGAGCTTCAGGTGCCCTTCTTTTTGCTTTTTACCCTCATCTACCTCATTACATTAGTGGGGAACCTGGGCATGGTGGCCATGATCTCCTGGGACTCCCACCTCCACACTCCTATGTATTTTTTCCTCAGTAACCTCTCTCTGGTGGATTTTGGTTACTCTTCAGCCATTACACCCAAGATGATGGCTGGGTTTCTCATGGGGAATAAGGTCATCTCCTACAATGGATGTGCTGCCCAGATGCTCTTCTTTCTGGCCTTTGCCTCCACTGAAAATTTTCTCTTAGCCACAATGGCTTATGATCGCCATGCAGCTGTGTGTAGGCCTCTCCATTATACCACCACCATGACAACAAGTGTATGTGCTGGTCTGGCCATTGCTTCCTATATCTGTGGCTTTCTGAATTCTGCCATTCACACAGGAGACACATTTAGCCTGTTTTTCTGCAATTCTAATGTGATCCATCACTTCTTCTGTGACATCCCTCCACTCCTCGATCTCTCTTGCTCTGACAGCCACACCGCAGAATGGGTGCTCTTTATTGTAGGGGGATTCACTGCCTTTTTTGCCATCCTGGTCATCTTGGCCTCCTACTTGTTCATTTTCATCACCATCTTGAAGATTCGCTCTTCTGAAGGCCGACAGAAAGCCTTCTCTACCTGTGCTACCCACCTCACAGCTGTGTCCATATTCTATGGGTCAACAATCTTCATGTACTTACAACCCAGCACTAATCATTCCATGGATACAGACAAAACAGCATCAGTGTTCTATACCATGATCATTCCCATGTTGAATCCTCTGATCTATAGCTTGAGGAACAAAGAAGTCAAGAGGGCTCTCCAGAAAGCTGCCAGGAGGCAAAGATGTTCATAGGCTTACATTTTTAGGGAGGAAACACTATAAAGATCTTCTTAATTCTTTATCCTTAACTCCAATGGTTTCTCCTTAGCTTCAGGATGAGATAGACAATTGTTTCACCTGGTATTTAAATGTCATCACAACCAGGATCCAGATTAAGAGCAATTTGTGTGTGTGTGTGTGTGTGTGTGTGTGTGTGTGTGTGTGTGTGTTCTTCTTATTGTTTGCTTCATACTATGGTCCAGGAACGTGATCTACTTAATGTTTTTCACATTCAAACTTCTATCTCCTTAGACACTCCTCCATCCCTGAACAGACTTGCCTCAGGCTTGAATATACTCTTTCGTCATCTCTATCTCTTATAATGTCTAACTTCCAAACCAAACAGGATGCATCCCTTCCTCCTCTCCCCTCCCCAAATCAGGCCTTTTTAATTTATTCAGTTGTTAAGGCTTCCTCTCACTGAAATTGCCTTTCATTTTCTTTACATAATTTTAATACATAATTATGTGTTTATGTTGTTTTTTTTTCTCAATAGAATGTAAAGTCCATGAAGGCAACAGCCTTGTATTCTTTTTTAAAAATCTTTGTAACTTTAGTGATTAATATAACATCTGGTACATAGAATGGATTAAATAACAAACATCTTATTTACTGGTCAAATAAAGGATTGATTGACTAATGTGGTTGTTTATTCTTTTTATTAAGGCCTCCATTGAGGGGGCAGCCATAAACTCTTTGAACAATACATTCCTCTTTTGGATAACATCAATTTTTAGGAATGTTTTCTTCAGATCAAGCTTCAATTTCCCTGTTGAATATATCCATTACTGTTAGTTCTGCATTTAAGGCTAAGTAGACCAAGTCTAATCCTTCTGTCATATCATAATCTTTCAAATACCAAACAACAGTTATCATGATCCTACTTTGTTTTCTCTCCTCTAGGCTACATGTTAACACTTATTATCCTGGCCCTTATTGGCTAGAAGGCCAGGCACATTCCATTTCAGTCCTCACCTAGTGTTTTCAAGTACCATTAAAGGAGTTTGGGGATGCCTAGACTCTTTGGAAATGGACATCTCTCTCATCAGTGTACTTCTATCTTGGGTATGGGAGGTGAGGTTCCTCTATGCTCATTTTGTTTAGCCTCTAACATATCCTTTTACAAAGGAATATTTATTTCAAAATCTATAATCACAAGCAAACTTATTTCCCACAAATATAATTCCCATCCACATCATCAGCTCTGGGTGGATTGGCAGGATATTGGGTTCTCAGTTCTCAGATCCTATAGAGCACAGTTCTAAATTCAAAGTCTAAGACCCCACTTTGGCTTAAGTCCTAGGCATCCTGGTACTTCCAGGCTTCCCTAGTGGCATGGCTGACTGTGCCATTTCACCTGGAAACTAGCCCTCATTTTAACATGGCTTGAACTCCCAGGTCAAATGGGGATCACTGTACCCAAACCAAGGAGGCTTCCCTTGAATGGTAGAAGAACCCAGGGAAGCAGGATACCTGGCAATCTCAGCATGCTCATGTAAACCTCTTCATATTTGCAAAATATGCAAATCTACTTTGTCTTTGACAATGATTCTGCTTATTACACCTATTCTGAAAATAATGCCATTCATTCACATAATACTTATTTTGATGTGACCAGAGTAGTATACAATGGGACTACCAACTGTGTCATCATCCTCTCTCTAAAAAATAAATATTTAATTTAAATATTTTTTTCTTTCAAAATTTTAAATTCCAAAATCTCTCTTCCCCTCTAACTCTCCACCATTGTTAAAGATGAAGAGATCCCCTCTTTAGCTGGTATAAAGGGGCGACCAGGATTTTACAGAACCTGGTCTGACAGGGAAGTCTCTTCAAGGCCAGAGAGCAAAAATGGCTGCTCTCTCTGACCTCAGGCCAGTGAGTAATCAATCTGACTGCTTCTCTGAGATAGAATGGTTTAATAACGTCGATAACTAGGTATGGGGTGAAGGAAGTGGATTGAGGTTTATTCCCTGTAGCTAACAAAATATAACTTGTTTTTCCACCAACTGACTTTGATGGCAAGTCTCTTCTGTCCTTGACTAGAGTTGAGGCTATGCTGAAATACACTCTCTGCCTGATAAATCCCTTCTATTCTTAACTAAATCTAGGCTAAATCCACTTAGAAACAAGTCTCTAGATTGTAGATTGGACAGAAATGAAGACAGGCTTCAGGGGCGATCCAGTCTCCCTCTGAGAATACCCCACAAAGGCAAACTGCTGGGTCTGATCAGCTTCCTCTCAGATCTTGTTCTTCACAGAGTCATAGGAGAGTCATACGTCTCAATGGGATTCAGGCTTTTATTAAATTCTCTTTTAGGAATGGTTTCCACTTTCCAAAGGGTTGAAGCAGGGGTGTGAGAGCTGATCGTCCTTCCAGAGTCAAGCTGGCTGTTGGAAATCACAGCATCCCCTCTCCTCCCAAGATTCTAACAGGGTTAAACCCTATCAGTCTTGCTTCACCACATTCTATCCCACTCTCTTCATAATCCATGTGGCTTCCTAAAATCTCCTGTTATACCATCCAATGAGAAGCTGAACAATATCATATTGATTATACTTATGAAATCATGAAAAAACATTTCCAAATGACCCATTTTGGAAGTAGATTGCATTTTTTATTTATTTGCTTGTTCATTTGTTTATTTATTTTAAAACTCTTACCTTTGTGAATTTTAGATTTACTCCACCCTGCTTAGTCTAACAAAATAAAGAATGTCTACACCCCCACTTAAGGATTAAGTGTTGAGGAGGATGGCCTATGAAAGACATGTGCTAGCAAGTGACAAATAAGAAACAACTGACAGACCACCTGTGCTGTCCTAAGTCAAGCTTAAGTTACCATTGGTACATGTGAGACGCAGGAAGTGATGTAAAGAATGGTCTATATATTTTGCATCACTTCCTCTCTCTGGTCTCTTTTTGTGGAGAGGTGCCTCTGGCACTCTTTTGGCAGAGAGGTGGCTGGTGGCAGCATGCTGGGTGTCTTGGCGTAGCTGCAGCTTTTGCCTGGGTTTGGTGGTGAGTGTCCTTGATACAATACTGGAGAAGCTTAGTAGTGTAGTTCAGGTGATGCATCTTCCCTGAGCTCTCTCAGAGTGTAGGCTGATTCTTTTTTTTTTCCTTTACCTTTCCTAAAAATGCCATTGTCCTAGGAGGCCCATCATCTCGGAGGCCTTGTGGCTGGAAGGTCTCTGAACTCCCCTTGGCTCAGGCTATGCCGGAGAAATCTTATGCCCTTTCCCCTCTCTCTTCTTCTTAATTCCTTCCCTCTATATTAATTAAATCACCATAAAATTCCCAAATGGACGAGTATTTTTATTGGGATTTGAATTAATCCCTGGTGACCAACTAAATTTATATTTCAGTCAAAAGACCCTAAATTTACCCCTTACACCTTCCATCTTGGAATCAATACTCTGTATTGGGTAGAAGAGTGGTAAGGGCTAGGCAATGGGGGTTAAGTGACTTGCCCACGGTCACACAGTTGGGAAGGGTCTGAAGCCAGATTTGAACCTAGGACCTCCCATCTCTAGACCTGGCTCTCAATCCACTGAGACATCCAGCTACCCCCTGGATTGCATTTTTTAAATCATGTTTCTTTTGGAGTTCCCTCACATCATTATATTGGTGAGAGTAGCCAAGTCTCTTGCAATTGATCATTATGACAGTATTGCTATTACTATGCACAATGATCTCTCAGTTCATATCATTTTACTTTTCATCAGTTCATATAGGCTGGATCATATTTTGTTTTTCTGAAATCACTCCCTCATCATTTCTTATAGCAAAATAGTACTATTTCATATTCATATGCCACAACTTGTTTAGACATTCCCTAATTGTTGAGCATTCTATTAATTTACAATTCTTGGTTACCACGAAAAAAGCTGCTATGAATATTTTTGTACCCGTGGGTTCTTTCCCTACTTCTTTGATCCTAGAAGTGACATTGCTATATATGCATAGTTTTATGGCCCTTTAGGCTATTCTCCAGAATGGTTGGACCAGTTCATTAGTGGACCTATTCTTCCCTCATCCCCTCCAACATTTATCATTTTTGACAGATATGAGGCAGGACTTCAGAGTTGTTTTAATTTACATTTATCTGATCAGTAGAACCTTAGAGCATCATTTTATATATCATTATTAAAATCTTTGATTTGTTCTCCTATAAACTGCCTGTTTGTATTCTTTCATCATTTATCAATTTGGGAATAGCTTTAATTTTTATGAATTTGACTTCTATATTCTATGTATACTTGGAAAATTATGCCTTTATCATAGAAACATACTGTAAAATTTTAAATATTATTCCATTGACTATAATGTATTTAGCCTAATGTAGTTTCCCCTGATTTTCTCTTTTAATTAGGTCCCTTTTTGCTTTTGCTTTGTCTGAAATCATCCTTGCTCCCCTTTCATTTTTTTTTAGTTCTGCTAAAACATATTAAATTCTGCCCTCGCCTTTTATTTTAGTTCTGGGTCTGTCTTGTTGCTTCATATGTATCTCTTGTAAGCAACATATTGTTGGATTCTGCTTTCTAGTCGGCTCTGTTATTCTCTTCCAGTTTGTGGATGAGCTCATCCCATTCCCATTTACCATTATGACATAACTTTATACCCCTGTATCCTATTTTCTTCTGCTTCTTCTGTTCTCTCTGTCTCTCTCTCTGTCTCTCTCTCTCTCTCTCTCTCTGTCTCTCTGTCTCTCTCTCTCTCTCTCTCTCTCTCTCTCTCTCTCTCTCTCTCTCTCTCTCTCTCTCTCTCTCTCTCTTTCTCTTTCTCTAGCCTGTTCCTCCTGAGAAGTCTATTTAGCTTCTAAGTACTGATTCCCTTAATCTGTCCTCTCTTCTACTGTCCCTTCCCTTTTCCTAAATCCCTTTCCCCTACTATTTCCCTATTTGCTAAGTTCTATTTCTATACAATTCAAGGTGTATTTCATTGAGAGTGAAGGAACTCTGCTTTCTTACAGCTTCAAATGCTTTGTCTTGAAACAGTGACCAGGGCCATTCTTCCCTTGCTATTGAAAGTGCAAATGCTCCTCTCACCCTTAGAACTGTCACCAGGATTGTTGCACCCTTGTGACCAACCATAATTGGTTCTCTTACCCTGAAATTACAACCCAGAACTGTATATGATTAATGGAGTTGCCAGATAGTACCGGTTGAACCCAGTGCCAATAGAGGGTCCTCTCTAATCTTTTTCCTTTAAAAAATACCTTACTTTCCATCTTAGAATCAATACTGTGTATTGGTTTCAAGACAGAAGAGAGGTAAGAGGTAGGCAATGGGGGTTCAGTGACTTGCCCAGGGTCACATAGCTAACAAGTATCTGAGTCCAGATTTGAACTCAGGACCTCATTTTTCTCGGCCTGGCTCTCAATCCATTGAATCATCTAGTTGCCCATATCTAATCTCTTTCTGACCAATTGTTGAACCCCATTACTGTCTCTGGGCTAAAAGATTTTGAAGCTGTTTCTCTCCTCCTATTGCAGTCATTTTTAAGACCCGCTACTGATACTCTTGGCACATTTCAGGCCTGAGTCCACCCCAGTATTACAGATCTCTTTTGTAGATCTTCTAAGTGTTCTCTGGGAAAATGACTTGGAAGCTTCAGTTTGATTTGAGATGCTGTTTAATTGTTTGGAGAAGAATATTGAGAGGTCTATAATGTGACAAGGAAATCACTTTAAAAGACTGATATATATTAATTTAAGGTCACCAAGGAATTCAGCTATGTAATTCCTAAATGAAAACTCAAGTCAGCCGTCAACCTTTTATGGAGGTTTTAATTACAAACAGGAGGAAGAAAGGTATTAGAGATAGATAGATAGAGAGAGAGATAAAAAGAGAGAGAGAGAGAGAGAGAGAGAGAAGGGGAGAGAAGGGAATAGGGCTTAAATATAACTGAGGCAAAGAAAAGAGATCAGTCCCTATCACTCATGTGACCAAAATGGAGAAACAGTCTCAGGGGCCTCCACCTCCAGCCTCCTTCAGAGCAAAACTTCTCAGAGCACAACCTCTCAGAGCAAAACCTCTCCAATCCCCCTCCAGTCCTCAGATCCCCGTTATCTTTAAGGAAACCATCTAAATGCCCTCCCCTCAGTTCTCACATCTACCAATCACTGTCCATGTTTCCCCTGTGCCAATGGTGGCTCTAGCTTAACCCAGGACCGCCCAGAGGTCTGCCCCCCTTTGCACATGTCTGTTGAAGGTCATATTCTCAAATAATTAAATCTTGATCTATGCTGCAGCCCTTCCTAAATCCTGTTAGGCTGAGTATCGTGGAGATTGTAAGTTCTAAGACCTGGTTCTGTCATTCCAAGTATCTCTATTGTATTAATTCTAAAATGAATCGTGACTCAAAGAACTTCCTGTTCTATGCTTAAGCATAGGTCAAAGCCCTTTCCATTGTTCAGCAAAAGGTTTCTGTCCTAAAGCAGTCCCAAGTAGGGAGGAGAAGGAACCTCCCATGCCAAGGGGGTTCACATTCTAATAGAGTTCCCACTATCAGTAGGAAATTCCCTCCAAGCATGAAACCTTCCAATGGTGAAATTTCCAACATTCACAAGTCTAAGAAATTTTAAGGTTTACACTAATCTGCCATTTTTAACTACACAAGTCATCAATGTCTTTCTCTTTTTAAAAAACCTTTACCTTCTGCCTTTAGAATAGACAACAAATATAGGTTCCAAAGCAGATGAATAGCAAGGGCGAGGCAATTAGAGTTAAGTGACTTGCTCAAGGTAACACAACTAGGAAGTGTCTGAGGTCAGCCTTGACCTCAGAACATTCCATCTCCAAATTTGGTTCTCTATGCATTGAACCAAAAAACTGCCCCATCAGACACTCCTAATACAGTCTAAATTAGTAGGATAATTCATAGCTCAAATGAGACTTGTTCTTTGCAAACCTTAGAGCACCATATAAACACCAACTACTCTTGTTACTATTAGTAAATACATCATAATGTGTTAATCACATATTGAGTTTGCAGTCCACAAAGAATACCAAAACTCCCATATCTTTTTGCAGACAAATTGCTTGCTAAACACCGATTTCTCTTCCCTCATAATCTTGTGAATCTAATTTTTTTTAATGCAAGAGAAACACTTTTTATTTGTAGAATTGAATTTCATGTGATTAGACTTAGAACAACATTCTATCCTATCAAAATCTCATAATACTAGCATTTATGAATAACTTTAAATTTGATAAATGTTTTATGTTATCTCATTTCATCTTTATAACAACCATGGATAATCAGTATTGTTTTTATTCCCATTTTGTGGAATGGGAAATTGATAAAGACAGAAGTTAAGTAATTCCCAGAGTGACAAACTAGTCAACTCATAGGCAGCAAGGTCACATCATGGATGGAGCATAGGACTTACTGTCAGAAAAAAGGAGAGATAATTAAATCTATTTTATTCCCAACATCTACAGCCTACTAGATCTATATATTTGTAGGTCTTTTGAGAAAATGTTCACTAACCTTGAGAGAACAAGGTAAGGTCAATGAATGAGATACGGTCCCACTGAATAGACTTCTGGGCAAGCCAAAAGAATAATAGGAGTATTATTAATAGGAGTACAAATTTTTGGATTTACAAAACTGTTTCTTTCCAATAGTCCTATCAAGCAGGTACAGAAGTTATTATTGTTGCCCTTTTATAGAGGGGAAACTCACTTTCAAATAGGTAATGTCACTTCTTTCAGGTTTCATAGTTCATAAGAGGCACCACCTGATCTTTTCCACATCCAGTATTTCTCTGATTCTTACAACATCTTGTCAATCTACTGAGAGAAGATGTTATTATTTCCATTTTACTGATAAGCATATTGAGGACTGGAAAAAATAGAGTGGCTTTGCCAAAGTCAAGCCAATAGAAAATAGTTCAATTGAAGTAAAAACCTTGTATTCTAATTTAAAAAATTAATTAATCAATTCTAATTTCCACAGCCAAAACATTCTCTACTCCATCTCATTAACAATGAACTAGGAACTACAAAGGCAAAAATGGAAAATGAGAAAATCACTGCTCGGGGCAATTAGGTTTGGTCCCTATGGTCAGAGAAAATTTTAATGACTAGTTATGTTTATGAGTTGATTTTGAAGCTCCCAAGTCCCTTCAAGGGAGCACAGTAGCTCTTATGAGACTATACATGAAAAGCTATATAAAGTCCCTGCTTATCTCTGATTTAGCCACCAACACCCAAGTGTACTTTTATTAGTGCTTTTTGGTGACCCACCTGGAGGAAGAAACTCCCTGAGTCATTCACTCATCCATATTGTTTATATTATTCATCCTGAAACTGAGCTGGAGAGAAGGTAACTAACTCCTACCATCCGTATCATCGCACTAGCTAGGGTGGAAGTGTCAGGATCTGGTATAGCCATCTAACTCCAAGGAGTAGAAGACACTCTCCAATGGGGTCATGTGATTCCCAGCATGGAGACTTCAGTACCAGTGCCCATATGTCAAAGGGTTTGGCCAACTTTCTCTTCTAGAAATCCATTAGTCTTTTGCTTGAATCAGGTAGGTTTTGAGAAATCAGATCTTAGAATCAAATATGAACTGAGAGAGGGGAGCAGTGTGATGTAACTAAAAAACTATAGAGCAGCAGATGGGGAAATCTGTACTCAAATCTTGTCTCCAACACTCAATCGCTACGTCTCTATGGATGAGCCTTTAGAGTCTCTGATACTCAGTTTTCACAGGAGTAAAACGGACTGTGAAAATGCCTCTAAGTATTTCCTCCATGCTGAATCTTTGAATTTGAAAAGAGAAAAAATGAGCAAACTACTTCATAAATTTTAAAAGTTAAATAAATACCAATTATCATTGTCACACCAAGCCAAGAACAGCTCCATAGACATGTCCCTTAGATTCTACTTTCTAAGCAGCATCCACCCATCAGTGATTCATCATTGAACTTTCACTATGCAGGTAGGTCTGAACTAATGTAACTAACTTATCATGTAGCCTACCTTGTTTCATCTTTTAGATTTTGTCAAGTGCTTTGCTAAGATAAAAACTAATTTATGTACATGTATTCTTTTTTTTAAAACCCTGACCTTCTGTCTTTGAATCAATACTATATACTGGTTCCAAGGCAGAAGAGTGGCAAGGACTAGGCAAGGGGGGTTAAGTGACTTGCCCAGGGTCACACAGCTAGGAAGTGTCTGAGGCCAGATTTGACCTGAGGACCTCCCATCTCTAGGCCTGGCTCTCAATCCACGGAGCCACCCAACTCTCTATGTACGTGTATTCTTAGGGAATATGTCCACTAAACTGAAAGAAGTAGGATAAGATGGATGAATGATACCCATTTCCATAGGAAAGATCTAAAGGTAGACTAAAAGGATAATAGGAGGTGTAATTATTTAAAGCACAATAGCTTACATATTCAGGGATAAGGCAATGAAATCCTTTGATGCTCTCTAAATTGAGAGTCCTCATGAGAGACCTCAATTGGAACTGTGGCCTTAATATGTACAAAACATTTTTTCTTAAACCAATTAAAGGAAGATCACATGCAGAGCATCTGGTTATATAGTTGGTGAAAATATTTATAACTTCCATTTCTAAACTCTTTAGGGATTACAAAGGTCTTCCATATACACAACTGAGACAAATCATAAAAGTATTAATCTTCCAATTCCATACATAGCATTTTGAATATATTGTGTAGCCCCTCAACATCTCACTCTAGGACTATTGCAATCATTTTCTTTTCTTTCTTTTTCTTTTTTTAAACCCTTACCCTTACCAATACTGTGTATTGGCTCCAAGGCAGAAGTGTGGTAAGGGCTAGGCAATGGGGGTCAAGTGACTTGCCCAGGGTCACACAACTGGGAAGTGTCTAAGGCCAGATTTGAACCTAGGACCTCCCATCTCTAGGCTTGGCTCTCAATCCACTGAGCTACCCAGCTGCCCCATTTGCAATCATTTTTTTGGGCCATCTCCTAACACCAAATCTCTCTCCATTCAAATCCATCCTCCATTCAGCTACCAAAGTGATTTTCCTTAATTGCTGTCCTGAAACCCTCAGCCCTTCACTCATTATACTTCAAAGGCTCCCTATTACTTCCAAGATCAAATATAGAATCATCTCTCTGACTTTAATAGTTTTTTATGACTTGGTCCCTTTTCTAACTTTCCAATTTTCCTAGTTTTCTCCTTTCCATGTTCCCTAGGATCCAGATCCACTAGCCAACTTTGCCTTCTATGCTCCATCTAATCTTCTGAAATTATTTTCTGATTTATGTTTTCTGATATTTCTCATATATATATTCTGATATATATCCATAGCATATATGGAGATATATATATATATAAATACATTTTGTATAATATATTTCTATATCTACCTTGGATGTATGTATATGTGTCCCATAGTTGCTGGTAGACTTCCCTGTTAAACATAAAGATTTGGGGGGTCAAGGGCCATGTTTTTGCCCTTCTTTGTAGCCCTAGCCCTTAGCAAAGCTCTTGGCACATAATAGGTGATTCATGAATGTGCATTTCTTGGCTAACTGACCAAAGATGATACCAGTAGCAGCAGGACTGGCCTCAGCAATAGTAACTATTAGAAAGCCTGACACTTTTATAACACTGTAGTTTATAAATCACATCACATCAATTTTTTCGAATGTCAGTGCTTATCTAAAGAGAAACAGTGACGTCTATTTCAACAGCTAATTCTTTTTTGATTTTTTAAAACCTTTTAAGAAATACTTTATAAAATCTCCAAGGCACTTTTTTACATTATCTTTACAGTACCTGCTAGGCAAAACAAGGGAGGACAAGACCCAGCAGAAGCAGCAGTAATGATATAGGCACCTGAAGCACTGGAGACATGAGTTGTCTCCCTACATCTTTGCCAAGAAAACCCCAAATGGGATCATGAAGAATTGGCCACAACTGAACAACAACAAAATGGAGCACTCAGAAGTGATCTCAGTACTCCAGTGACAGAATCTGGTGGATCCATTGGATGTCATATTCCTGGATGCTGCTGGCCCTCTTGATGCAGTCCAAGATCACAGTAACGTTCTTGACTGCTATATGGTGTGAGTAAAACCTATTAAATTTCCAGTTCACTAAAGACCCAAGATTTGCTTATCAGATAAACTGCAGACTACTCCAGGCTCCCTCACGGAACACTTAGGAATTTATAGTTTGATCCCCATGGTCACACTTTGCTTTTCTCTCTATTTAATTTCGTCTTACTAAAAATAGGATATGTTTTCTTGAGATCTATTGGAATTCTGATTCTTTCACATATGGAAGCAATTCAACTTTTCGTCTCCAGCTTCATGTCAACTGCAATTTGGACAATCATATCATCTATTGATAAAATATAAAAATATTTGGAAATTATACTTCTGTGCAGTGGTTTCCTGGAAACCTATAAGTTGATGTCATGTTTTTTGTATTTATTCTTTGGGTCTAGTAATTCAACTATTTCTGACTTCACATAATTATACTATCACCAAGCCTGGATCTCACCAAATATTCCTTAAACATATCATGAGATTTGTTTAACATTAAAATCTCAGTGAATTATATATATATATATATATATATATATATATATATATATATAGCACTAAACCATGCTATTACTTTAGTTTTCCCCCTTCATATATCAGTGATTTCCATCAATGCAGCAAACTCCCAAGTGAGTAAGAGCCCTCTGCAAAGCATCACCATCTGCTCTGGAATTGATAGCCTTGGAGAATTGTCTGTGGAACTAAAATGTCAAGTGATGTTTTCAGGGACATATAGCCTCTGTGAGTCAGAGGGAGAATATGAATTCAGTTTATCCTAACTTTGAGACTAGATCTCTCCCTAGTATACCACATTTTAGCAACCCTTTCACAAAGAGGAATAAGTTTAGTTTGTTATCATCTATTCTTTTTTTTTTTAAATAAACCTTCCGTCTTAGAATACAATACTGTGTATTGGTTCCAAGGCAGAATAGTGGTAAGGGCGAGGCAATGGGAGTCAAGTGACTTACCCAGGGTCACACAGCTGGGAAGTGTCTGAGGCCAGATTTGAACCTGTCTCTATGCCTTGCTCTCAATCCACTGAGCTGGATTAACTGGGCTGCCCCCGTTATCATCTATTCTTGATGTATGAAGTCATGTTAAAGTTAGAGTTCATGGAAAATATCAAGATTTTTCAAGGAAAAATTAGGCCAATCTGCATTGGGAAAGGTCTTAGGATATTAGTCTCATTACAGTGGGAGCCAGCTCGATTGACAGTTTATAGTTAGAAAGTGAAGTAACTATAAGAATATATGTATTGTACCACTTTGTGATCATTGCTTTGTTTTCTAGATAATCATATACTAACTCTTTAATACATGCTAGACTTTCCCAAGAACTTATATTTTTCTTAGCTATGATTTCAGTTATCATACATTTTTTTGAAATTCTAGACACCATTTGCTTTTTCTTCATTTCTTGACTATATCTCTAATTCTTTTCAATCTTTCAAAAGTTATTGAGGAAAAAAAGGGGTAGGTAGGTAGTACAGTGGATAGAATACCAGGCCCAGAATTTGGAGGACCTGCCTGAGATAATTACTAGCTGTGTGACCCTGGGCCATTCACTTAATGCCAGTTGCCTAGCCTTTGTTAGATTTCTGTCTTAGAAATGATACTAAGATGAAAGGTAAGGAAGGTTTAAAAAAAATCTCTGATGGGGGCAGCTGGGTGGCTCAGTGGATTGAGAGCCAGGCCTAGAGATGGGAGGTCCTAGGTTCAAATCTGGCCTCAGCCACTTCCCAACTGTGTGACCCTGGGCAAGTCACTTAACCCCCCCCCCCAATTGCCTAGCCCTTACCACTCTTCTGCCTTGGAACCAATACACAGTATTGATTCTATGACAGAAGGTGAGGGGTTACAAAATAAATAAATAAAATAAAAAATCTCTGAGGAGAGTTCAGAAGGCAAATTCTTTGAGTACCTACAATTATAGTCTACCATATCCCAATGACTAATGATTCCACTATAGCTAGTTCTGACTCCAGGTCTCATGTTCTATCCTCTTTGAAGTGTTGCCTTTGAGGACATGTGAGGGAATATTAAGTATTGAATAGCAAATAGAGCACGACTTTGAGATGGGAAACATGTGTTTGATTCTCATCTTAGATATTTGCTCTCTAGATGACTCTGAGGAAGTTATTTAACCTCTTAGTCTTTGCTTCTTTTTCTTTTTACTGGGAGTAGCAAAGCCTTGGTTAGCTACTTCATGTTTCTATCATGAGAATCAAATAAGATACTGTATTTAAAGTACTTTGAAAACATTGACACACTATATAAATATCAGTTATCTTGAGTGTTATGTTCATATGAGGAATATTTGGTTCCTGAAGGTCCAAAGATCATTCTCCTTGTCAGGGAAGGTAAAGGCTAAATACTGATAAGTCAATCATCTTTCCCTTCACTTGATAGTTTCCTGATCTCATCCACCCTATGTGCATCAAGATCGAATCCTACCATTTTACTCGGTCCTTTTCGTTCACCCAACTTAGGTTAAAAAGAAAAGAAGCTTCTAAAATTTTTGTTTAGCCTTCTTTTCCAGCATGAACTCATTTGGAGTCATCGGCATTCCTGTTACTATTCTAATAAGATTGTTCTATTTTATAGTCATCCTGTTAATCTTGCATCTTTCTTCTGTATATGGCTTCCACTTTATTTCATGAATTTTATGCAATTTGCATTAATTTTTAGGAAATCCCTTTTTCCCATCCTAACTAAAATGATTTTTCTTTGTGTCTTCAGAATTTCATTCTTGAGAACTTCTCATTCCCACTGGGCTGAATTCCCCTTTAGATTTGAAGTCCAAGAATCATATATCCTATATATCATGCTGCCAGAAATCTTCTTTCCCCAAATCTAGGGTCACCTACATACTGTTCCTTACTTTCATGCTCTTAATTTTCTAAACTCCAACCTGGATTTATTACTTGTCCCCAGGGTTCATATCAGTTACTTCCATTAATGTCTCTCTCTAATACCATGTTGTAGAATGGAAGTGCTGAAATCTTGAGGACTATTTAAGTGGAACACAAACTTTTGGTATAGCCTAGTGACCGAAGACATGTTTACTGTATAAATCTGAGCCTGCTTTGGTGCAAAAGGGTTCAACATCAGGGGACTGGCCACCAAGAAAAATTCTTGGGGTTGTGGCATCTTAGAAAATGGAAAAAGAAACCCTTAGTTCTTTGTATATTCTCTTCTGCTTCTATAATGGTGGGAGTAAAGTTTCAAGAAAATTCAATTCAGGGGGCAGCTGGGTAGCTCAGTATATGGAGTACCAGGCTGAAAGATGAGAGGTTCTGGGTTCAAATCTGGCCTCAGAAACTTTCCAGCTGTATGACCCTGGGCAAGTCACTTAACCCCCATTGCCTAGCCCTGACCATTCTTCTGCCTTGGAATCAATACACAATATTGACTCCAAGTTGGAAGGTAAGGGTTAAAAAAAAAAGAAAGAAAGAAAATTCAATGCAGCAGTAGAATGATGCATTGATCAGTTATCATCCTGTAATCTCTTCATATGTATTAACATCAATATTTATCAACCTGGTTTCTATTGGCAGTCGTCCCTATGTCTACCACCAACTGTTGATTTCAATTCACTTGACAAACCTCAAAAACACTTTGCTTTCTGACCCATGGAGACTTTCATTGGACCTCTGGTGATTTTTCATTGTTCTTTTCCTTCTTTTTTGTTTCTCAGTCTTTCCTTGTTGCTCTTCTCTGTCTTCTTCCTCTTTTCTCTTTTTCCACTTGATTTTCTTCTTTATTGGAGTGAAGCATGTTCACAACTAAGGGCCTAGAGCTATTATCTTCTGCACCAGTTTACCTCTGCTGATTCTAATTTTCCCTGTAGAAGAAGAGTTCCTTATATCCTAAATGGAGATATAACATGTTTGAAATTGTCTGTGGACAATATTTAAATTTTCAGAAGAATTAAGGTAGGATTTCTCTCTCAAGAGGAATTTCAATTCTGTTCATAGAATGTCTGCCATGACCATAACCTAGAACAGTGATGGCAAACCTTTTAGAGACTGAGTACCCAGATTTCAACCCTCAGGCTGCCTGTGAGCCCTTTATGTTACCCAAGACAGGGGAGAGAAGAAGTACTCCTGTGGGGTGCTGAGCAGAGAGGTGGGCGATTTGGGAAATGTCCTCAGGAGCACATGGAGAGGGGAAAGGGAGCAGCTCCTTTTGGAACACTTCAGCACATGTGCCATAGGGTCTCTAACACAGCCCTAGAACTTCCTGGTCTAACAGGCACCTCTCCTATGTAAGACATATCTCTTGCTATGGGTTGTACTTGGGAGAGATTCACTGCATTAATTTACTTATTCTTTGGTTTCTCTTTGGCCACAGGTGAATGATTCAACATCCAAAAGGCAGTGATGGATAACAGCACGGAGGTGAATCATTTCATTCTTGTAGGATTAACAGATACCCCAGAGCTTCAATTACCCCTCTTCATAATCTTCACTCTCATTTACCTCATCACTGTGGTGGGGAACCTGGGAATTGTAGCGCTGATCTTCTGGAACTCTCATCTCCACACCCCCATGTACTTTTTCCTCAGTAACCTTTCTCTGGTGGATTTTGGTTACTCCTCAACAATTACACCCAAGGTGATGGCTGGATTCCTCACAGGAGACAAGTCCATCTCCTATAATGGATGTGCCACACAAATGTTCTTCTTTGCAGCCTTTGCAACCATTGAAAATTATCTCCTGGCATCCATGGCTTATGATCGCCATGCAGCAGTGTGCATGCCCTTACATTATACAACCACCATGACATCTAGAGTATGTGCTGGTCTAGTGGTGGGTGCCTTTATCTATGGCTATTTGACCTCCTCCATCCAAATAGGAAATACCTTCAGTCTTTCTTTCTGTGGTTCCAATGTGGTCAATCACTTTTTCTGTGACATCCCCCCACTTCTGGCTCTCTCTTGTTCTGATATCCATAAAAAAGAACTAGTTCTCTTTATCTTAGCAGGATTCAATGCCTCTTTTGCCATTTTGGTCATTCTGTTCTCTTATTTATTTATCTTCGTTGCCATCCTCAGAATACGCTCTGTTGAGGGCCGCCAGAAAGCTTTCTCTACTTGTGCTTCCCACCTCTCGGTGGTTTCCATATTTTATGGAACGATTATTTTCATGTACTTACAACCAAGCTCTCATCATACCATGGACACAGACAAAATTGCTTCTGTTTTCTATACAATGATCATTCCTATGTTGAACCCTCTGGTTTACAGCTTGAGGAACAAAGAAGTCCATAATGCTTTCAAAAAACTTACTGGGGGGCAAAACATGCATTAAAAAATCTATTTTCTGGGGGCAGCTGGGTGGCTCAATGGATTGAGAGCCAGACCTAGAGATGGGAGGTCCTAGGTTCCTAGCTCTGTGACCCTGGTCAAGTCACTTGACCCCCATTGCCTAGCCTTTACCACTCTTCTGCCTTGGAACCAATACACAGTATTGATTCTAACATGTATGGTAAAAGTTTAAAAACAAATCTATTTTCCTAGGCAAACAACTCAATTTGAGTGTACCTTTTCTAGGCTCCAGGACTCAATTCATGATATTTCCTTAAGATCAGAGTCATTTATTTTGGTTTGAATGGGGGGAAATGCAAATTCAATTATGAACTTTGGCACTTTCCAAATGGGTGGTCCTAGACAAGTCTCTTCCTTTTTCTGGGTCTTAATGTCATTTTCTTTAAAATAAAGATCATTATGCTTGACTGCCAAATAACGAGGGACATTGTGAAACTCAAAGGAGGTATTATACATGAATGAATTGCAAGTCTCAAAGTTCTATATAAATTGGACTAATTATTGAATATTTTCCTCAATTCCTCAAACCCTCTTGGTACATTATTTTAGAAACATCAAGACGCCAGCACCTATGATTCTCCAGAAACATGCTCCATTTTGTAAGAGTTAAAATTTGGGGAAACTGATGCAGGTAGAAATTAATTTCTCTCTGCAAGGAGTATGATATTTTTAGAGGTTTATTAAAGGTTGAGAATTTAAGAAAAATACAAGTAAGAAATGCACGTGCCAGGTGGGCCAAGAGGCCCAATTCAATTTCACTCACATCATGAGATGCTTCTGCTTGCCAGCGGAGACAGGAGGAGAAGAGCCCAATAGCCTTTTACAACCAGGTTAAATAGCCCATCTCGCTCTTGGCCCAGGTAAGAATTCAGTGATGTTACAAAGCATTCTGGGGAAGTGGAGCAAGGACTTCTGGGGATTGAAGTCCTGGATTCAAGTCTCCATTTTTACAATTTCAAGAAATTTACAATTTCTCTCTATCAAAGTTGATAAGCCCCTGCCAAAGAGTTTCTTGTTCTGGTCAAATCAGCAGGCACACACCTTAAAGTCAGGCATTTAAGATGGCATAATAATAAAAATAACAGTCTTCCTTTCACGTCCTGAGCCCCCGTCTCCTATCCCACAAATATAAAGATTCTTAGCGTGACTATTGAATCAGCATACCAATTGTATGTAGAGAATAACACATGGGTCGATTGTTGTTTAGTTGTATTAGTCATGCGTGTGGAGTCCTTGATGACTCTGGACTTATCTTGGCAAAGATTCTAGACGGCGATTCGCCATTTTCTTTTCAAGCTTATTTTATAGATGAAGAACTGAGACAAACAGGGTTAAGCCACTAAGTCATGCAACTACTAAGTGTCTGAGGTCATAGTTGAACTCAAGAATGCTATCCACTTCCAGAGAGACGATTGGTGAACTCTGAATAGGAGTATAATTTTCTAACTTTATTTTTCTTGCTTTTTGAGAAATGTGGCTAATATAGAAATTTGTGTGTGATTTCACCTGTATAATTGATATACTCTTGAGGGAGAGAATTCAGGACTCAAAATTAGAAAAGAAAAGAATGTTTAAAATAAATATATTCCATTTAAATACTATATGTTTTATATATTTATAGACAGAGGATGAAGACACTGTTGGTAGTTCCACTGTATATTGTTCTGGCAATATACAATAAAGATGCTAATATAATAATAATACAAATAATGAGTGCAAAAATGGGCATTACATAATGAGCTGAATCATATCAAGAGGAGGTTATCAAGGACAAAATAGGGTTGGATATCATGTCATATAATAATTAGTAGAAGGAATAAGGTATGAACATGTAGAGAGGCTAGGATGAGCATGCTGAGATTGCCATGTGTCCTGCTTCTCGGTTCTTCCACCATGTAAGGGAGAACCTTCTTGGATCTAATTCTGGGAGTCTGAGCCTTGGTCACCCTTGAACCTAGTTCCCAAGTGGGATGATACAGCCAGCCATCCCTCTAGAGAAGACTGGGGAAACCAGGATACTTAGGACTCAAGGCAAAAGGAAGTCTAAAACTTGGAATGGGGGACTGGGCTCTCAAGGAGCTAAGCTGAGCTGTGAAACTAATACCATTCTCCCCCACCCCACCCCCAGCCCCACCCAGAGTATAAATTGGTAATGGGATTGGCAATTATGCCTTCCATGTTGGGGGAAGCAAGTTTTCATGTCAGTGATTACATATTTTGAACAAATATTCCTTTGTAAATGATAACATGTTAGTGGTGTAATTGAGGAAGAATGGCCCAAAGCAGAGAAAAACCTGAAATGGAATGAAGATGGGCCCAGGGGAGGCAGATGGAACAGTCATGAGCCAGCAGGGGAAGAGAATTCATGGAATTCAAAGGAAGATTTGTTGGCCAGAACTGAGTCTGGTCACTCTCTTACTCTCTCACCAGAGACTCTGACAAGAGCCAGGGAGGGAGTTGCTTTTCCAAGACCCTTCTTATCTTGGCTGAGCAAAAGAAGTTCTTGCCCACTGAAGACCTCTGCTGACTTAAACTCACTTTCCCTTAGGGGAAAGTCAAACCATTTCTCTGAAGAGACTTTGTGACAAAACAGTTGATGCCATGCTGAAGGCGTGACTTTAGAGTGGTGTGCAATGAGGCAAGGGCAGGGGCGTCTGCCCGAAGACATAGGGGGTGACCCTCATAGTTTAGGGGACATGACAGATAGATGCCTTAGATACAACCAGATGGTATCAAGGCATAGCCTGGAGGTGTATCTCTTTGTCCATCTAAAGGATGATCCAAGGAGGATAATCCTCTGAGGGTCAGATGTCTGGGGTTAGGAGTGTGCAGATGGAAAATTTGACACACCTGGGCTACATTCCCAGAATCCTTTTAAGTTACATCCTCATGTTACGTAAGGATGCTTGGGAGATAAATTTGGCTGAGACCCATGCTGTGCTGTGGGGCTCTTTTTTCAGAGCTTGTGCTTTTGATAAAGTGCTGCCAGTGTTCCTCTCTCTCTCTCTCTCTCTCTCTCTCTCTCTCTCTCTCTCTCTCTCTCTCTCTCTCTCTCTCTCTCTCTCTCTCTCTCTCTCTCTCTCTCTCTCTCTCTCTCTCTCTCTCTCTCTCTCTCTTTGCTCTGTTCACTTGACTGAAAGAACCTTTTTTCTTTTCACTCTTTTATTATTATTATTAAAATCCGACAGGAGTCACTAGAATGTAAGGGAGCAAAGACATTTCCCTGCCTGAAACACTTCTATGGTTTGGGGGATACGATGGCCATGCCACTACCACATTTATGTAGGGTTATACGGCACCGTTTTTAAACTCATCTTTGGCTTCTGTCATGTGATAGGCAAATGACAGGCTAAAAACAATTTTAAAATCCCAGATCACCCAAGTTATTTGCCAAAAGAACTTCTCTGCTTTTCCTTCAATGGGTATTAAAGCATTTTAATTTGGTGCTTGTCTATGGGGTCCATATAAACCACATTAAACATTCCACTTGAAGCTAAGATAGACTCATTTAAAATTAATTAATAGAGTCCTAACTTGGATACACAATGCATCTATAGGACGACTCCTCTTCCTATTTCAACTCTGGCCTCAGAAACCTACTAGCTGTGTGACCCTAGGCGAGTTCCTACTCCCATTTCTCTCAGTTTCCTCATCTGTAAAATGAGCTGGAGCAGGAAATGACAAAGCACTCCAGTATCTTTACCAAGAAAACCCCCAAAGGGCACAAAGTATCTGACATGGCTGGAAAATACCGAACACTGTGTGTTTGGATATGTTAATGCCTTTGCAATTTCCAGAGTGCTTAGAAATAGGAGATATAACTAACTATATGAGCTGTGGGGATAACGAATAAGAAAGTTTTCTGACAAGCATATGATCACATAGAAAAGAGAAAAGAAAAATGATTAGACTTGAGACAGCAAGAGAAATAGCTAGGCTGAGAGTCAGGAAGACTTGACTGATATTTATTAGCTGTATGGCTCTGGATAAGTTATTTAAATTCTTGTAGGCCCAATGTTGTCATCTATAAAATGGGTCTAATAATTTTTAGAACACCACAATGGTTTGTTACAAGACTAAAAGAGAAGATGGATTGGAAAGCTTCCTAAAAATATGATTTATTGCTTTGGACAGGAAGCATGTCCTGTCTAAATTTTGGATTTCTCTCCTCAGTCCCCTCCCTTTCACCTCTGAGTTAAACACGAGGCTCTGCACATAGTCTTGTTTCCATAAAGGCTATAAAGAGATCACTTATTACTTAGGTTCTATCTGCATTAGGAGCAAAGTTCTCACCTATTTGTTTATCCTTTACAATGTTCTTTTAGTTAATTATAAGACAATCACCTTGGAAAAACTATAGCAAAGTAGAAAGTAATTGGCACTATATTTTTAACATTTTATAGAACACTCTGCATAGATGTTGTCGGTCTCATTTTACTAATGGGAATTGTGAAGCTCAGATAATATTGGAGACTTTCCCATGGCAACACAACTGTCAAAGACAATGCTGGAGTCAGAATTTTATCCCAAGCCTCCTTATAGGAATCCATCCCTGATCCCACTACCCATACTCCTTCTTGCCTTCCTATCTTGTCTACTCCATCTCTCAGAATGGACCCAACATTTAAGAAAGATTAATGGGGGTACAAGGGCTAAATCCAGATAGCTACTCTGGATATCAGGATGACAATGCAGTTGGTGACCTCCCCTCCTATTCAGTTTCAGGATAAATAATAGAAAGTAGATTAAGGAATAACTAACCCAGTGGGGTCTTGCTTCTAGGTGTGCCTCAAGTCATGGAGTTCTAAGAGCATTAAATTGGGATACTGGTGCAAAAGACAGTCATCAGATAAGGATTTTATGCTGACTTGGAACTAAGAGATGTTGTGCCAGTGATAATGAACCTTTTAATGACCAAGTGCCATCCCCCACCCAGAGACCATGTGCCATGCCCCACTCCCCCACCAAGTGCTTGGTATACCCTATTCCCACCTTTACTCCACACAGGGAAGGGAGAAGGTGCTTCTATGGGGCTGCTGGAAGGATAGGTGGGTGAAGTGAGGAATGTCCTCAATGAGTGTAGAGGGGGAGGGGAGTGGCCTGAGCACTCCACTCCCCTCCAACTCTGCCACCTGTGAACTACCCACCTTACCCCACATAGGGTAAAGTGGGGGATATGTGCCCACTAAAATACTCTATATGGCATCTTTGGCATGTATGTCATAGGTTCACTATCACTGTTGTATTGATTTAGAATCTTGAACCCTAGAGACTACATTTCCAAAAAATCCCTTTTCCTTTTTCTGTTTGTGCATCTCCTTATGTGGATGGAGTTTGGAGTTTCCATGTCCGCTTCACAAGGGCTCTCTCTGGCTCAGACTATGCTATGTTGGAGGCTCTTGAACATTGCCCTGGAAACAGTTCATGAACATAATGAGCCATCAAACTTTCTTCTGATCGTAGGGAGCAAACATGATTGCCCAGGGAGGCCACCTTTGCCCTTTCTATTTTCACCTTAACTCATTTTTAGTGAGGTATATAGAAAACATCTTGGACACAGAAGTCAAAAGACTTCGCTTTTGGCACTGGTTAAACTGAATGTCAAATCGTTTAACTCTTCAAAGCCTCAGTTCATTCATCTGTAACACAGGGATATTAATCTTTTCCCTGAATACTTTGAATGACTTCTGTTTTTGTGAGCTTCAAATATGATAATGGATATAAAAGAAAGAGTGTGGTAGCTACAATTAGCTAAGCAACTTTCAACTGGGCTTTTTGCAAGTTTCAAGTTTGCTTTTGCTCCCCTGAGAACTCACTCCAAGGGAAATTCCAGACACACCTGTTTCAGAGTGAACAATAGACCTTAAAGGGCTTGGTGACCCCAGTTTGGATGGGTCTAGTGAATATAGTCCTTTTTTGTCTTAGTAGTTTCTCTCATTGTATTAAAGTTCTCTCCCAGGTAGTCCAGCCCTTAGCTTGACCCTTTCCTTTTGTATTCATTGTAGTAGATGACTCCTTGATACCCCAGCTATTGGCTACAGCCTCTTTCCCAAGCCTGCTGGCAGCCTATCAATGCATGTTTGCTATAACAAGTTACCCAAAAGATATAAAAGACCCCAAAGTGTTATTGTTCTTTGGAGAATCATCTCAAAAGGTGATCCTCCCAAAGATACTGTCCCCAGAGTCCCAGGGTTCTGACTGTGTAGTTTCTTGATGTTTGGCTCTGTGGTAGTGGCTGATTATTGGACCTTTCTCCTGATTAAAGACATGTTTTTTGCTGACTACTTTAGTAGTTCTGTGTTATTTCCAAGTTAACACAACCTAAAAGAAATGACATTACTTGTCTGAATCTCAGTATCCTCTATAAACTGCTTATATTTTCCTATGCTATTTAATAGAAAAAAAGTGTTTTGTAAATCATAATAATTAACCAATATATGAACTCTTCTGTTTTGAATAATTTTTTTTAGTTCACTCTGAATTCTATTTGGTAAGACTGTGTCCTTTTGCACGCCAATCAGTAGACTGCCAAGCAGAAGGTTCCTCCTGAGTAGGTGTGACGACTTAGGCAGAATAATGAGATGGGAGACAGCTTAGATGTTTCAGACTTGTTGCACAGGCATGGAAAGAAGCTGCTCCACCAGGCCCAGGGTTCCTGTTTATTATATAACTAAGTGGTTACATGCTTTTCTGGCACATAGTCTCATTTTTCAATATACATGATTTCTTGCAAATAATTGGATATGTCACACATTAATTTTTGACAAATAATTTAATTAGCATTCTATGATCATCTTGCATACCATGTTGCTACAATAAAACAAAGTTTGCTAGAGATAAATGACACAGGCAGGGTAACCAGGGGTCAGTTCCCACTGACCTGTGGGATGACCAGCTAAGAGAACCTTTATTGCTTTTAATCAGCTTTCATAGTCAATCAGAATTACTTAGGCGATAAGTAACAAAAACATTTGCTGCTAGGTGCAGGATTAAAGGCTAATTTAATACAGGTCAGATTTTGGTCTTTTCTATTTTTTAATTTTCATTTCTCTATGTTTCACTCAAACACTTTGTGATTTTGCTCTGGCTATTGTAAACATAAACCAGTGAAGTGTGTCCTATTGGCCTGGGTTTGAGAGGTGATTAATGCTCCTGACATGCCTGGCTTGCCATGGGTGTGGGGTACCTAAGTGTGATTCTGCTAATAGAGAGAAAGGAGGGAGGTAGTGGGTACATAAACTTCTTTAGGTTTAAATTCTGTAAATATGATCTTGGGGGTGGTATTCTGGAGGGATTAAACACGGGATATATGTATTAATCTTGTATTTTGCTCTTATATTATTTTTCCCGAAACTAGGGAGAGAACAATAATGATAGCAATTCCATTAGTAAGGGAAGTTAGTGGGAGAAGTCACATAGAAGGGGCCTGAGTAGGTGTCTCCATATTTCCAGAGGGTCACTTTGCAACTCTGGTATCCATGTGTGACCATGTCAGTCAGCATGGGTTTGATTGCCCCCAGCAGTGTCCCATTCAACCATCACATCTTGGTCCCATTGGCTTAGTGGATCTTGTCTTAAAGGACATATGCATGTGCATGTGAATATCTGATTGATTGACTAATCTGGGAAATGCTCTAGATTTAATTTACTTATATTCTAATAAAGCATTTCAAAGAGTCTAAACATGAACAATGAGAATATAGTTCGGTTCGTTCAGACCTGGTTGAACAGTTAAATTCAGGATAAATCAGGGATGGATAGGTACCTCAAAGGAGGTCAAGTGTAGGATAGTGACCCTGGGAGCTATTCACAGGGCTATGACTTAAACATAGGAAGCTCTTAAAGTTTATATAATCCTTTCCATACTTTATTTCATTTCAGCTTTGTAGATCATCTAAGGGGAAAGTACTAAAGGCATTAGCATCCATTTTACTAACAGTGGAAACAGAATTCAGAGAGTATTAGGGACTTGCCCATGTTCACACTGTTAGTGTCAGCAATCAAATTTGAGACTAGGTCTTCCCACCTTTTGACTAGCTAGGTGATAGTGTGGATAGATTGTTGACTCATCTTCCTGGGTTCACATCTGGCTTCAGACACTTACTAGCTGGCTGACTGTGGACAAGACACTTAACCCTGTTTGCCTCAGTTCCTCATCAGTAGAATGAACTGCAGAAGGTGATGATCTTGTGTGGGGGTCCAGCCCTCGCAGGAGGATCCAGGGGGCCCTTGCAGGAGAAAAGGGTCAGCATCAGCGATGTGAGAGAGGAGATGAGAGACAGTTAAAGCTCTACCTGCAGCCAGGCATTACAGAAACTGCTCTGCTTAGGTTCAGACTGATTTTATTTTTATACACTCAATGATTACACACACAGGTTCATTTCCATCATACATTAACTTTTACAAAATTGTTTGATTGGCATTCTCTAATGATCCTATATTCTTTGATTCCATAAATTTTAACAGAAGACCCAAAGCTTTGCAGAAAATATTTGTGTTCTCATCATGGGGTTGCTCAGCTATAGGTTACTTGTTCATTGACCTGTGAGGTACCAGACATGCAGTTAAGTTAAGAATGATTATTCATTACACTAACCAATTACACAATCAATCAGACTTCAAAGGATACAATCAACATACCTCATTCCAAGTGTTATTCCAATATCTCCAGTGTTTTACTAAGGTATGCTTGACATGTTGCCTAGCCTACAGAGTTAACAAAATAATTAGGTGCAGTGGAATGTACCAGCCTTTCCATGAAAGGCAATTCTCTATATTTTTTCCATTATCCTTCTATGTTAATATACCTGATCAGGGAAGCTTATCATCCCTGACCTTTTATTATGTAAGCTCCTATATATGGTAGTGGAGGATGCAAGTACAGTTTTGTTGGGAGTTTATACCTAGGGGAGCCCCATCTACGATCCCTTATCCAAATAGGTACATAGGAGTCCTTAGGTTTGATTTTGTAAGTAGAATCTCTTGGCGATATTCTAGGAGGAATTTCTGTATCATTATATGTAAGGGTGGGATTTTCCTGGGGATCTATAAAGGCCCTAGTAACAGCCTCCACCTGTTTTTCTGTGTTTCCCTGGAGCCAAGTAAGAATAGTAATCATAACAATTCCAATAATAGAGTGTTAGTAAGAGAGGAGTCACACAGGGGAGTCTGAGTGGGTATTTCCATCCTTCCTAGGGGCTTCAGTGCAGTCCCCGGATTCTACCTACAATCCTGTCAAACAGTGTGGATTTGATGGCTCCCAGAAACCTTGTTTTATGCAACCCCAAAATTTATCTTTGTCCCTTGGAAACTTGCCTTCAGGGAACTCTCAGTCTGGCCTTTATCTTAGACTGAACAGTGTACCATTAGTAGTAGTCTCTTGGTAACCGAGGATGACTATTGTCTTTGTGCGCTTTCATCTGTGATGTAGATGAGTGTGCACAAAAACACTTGTGCGTGAAGGAGATTTAAGTGGAAAAGTTGATGCACAGGGACAGTCCCACTCTCTCGGCTTTGGAAGCCTGGGTCCATTGGCAGGAAAAATCGTTACACCTGGAGACTTCCTCAGCTGTATTAGATGGCCGTGTTTTCTTTTGTGCTCCAACACGCCCTAAGCACTCCACAGTGCTTTGTTGTGTTGCCCTCTCAGCCGTTGAACCTTCTTATTGGTTTCTTCCGTCTGTTCAGCCGAAGCAATCTTCACATGCTGGGTGAGCAAAGCCCTGGTTCACCAGGGGTCCACAATGACCCAATGGCTACCCTCACAAGGTTTAGTCAGCCTGTTGAAGCCGTTGCCCGGGGTGTGGCCGCTGCCGCATGCTAGCAGCTACTGGGAGCCACAAGTGAGAGCTGGGTATCAGGTGAGGGTCAGAGGTTGGAGAGCTACCCTAGGAGGGCACAACAAGTCCTCCATACCAGAGATACTCCTCCTCTTGAGCACCCCATACACCCCAGTGTACCATTAAACATCCATTAAACACCCTGAATAGGAGTGATAGAAATACTCAAACATTAAGTCCTCTTTTTGTCTTCTTAGTCACTTAAGACACTTCTTGGTACCTCAGTCTCAGGCTGCAACCCCTTCCCAAGCCTCCAAGTAACCAGTCAGTGTGTGTTGACTTTCCTTAATTCCCCAAAGTGTATATAGGACTCCAAGTTCTTGAGTTCATTGGAAAATCTCCTTTTGAGATGCATTTTCCCAGAGACAGTGTTCTCCCAGTCCAGAGCTTGTCTCTATGTGGGATTTTGTGTATGACATTGTGGTGGCTGATAGAGCATTGTTTCTCTTGTCCTAATTAAAGGTTTGTTCTATCCAACTACTTTAGTAGTTCTGGGTTTTTCAAGGTGAACAAAGGAACAAAGGAAATGACAAATGGCAAACCATTCCTATATCATTGCCAAGAAAATCCAAGATTTATAAATAAAAACTCATCTGGAGGTGTATTACAAGATTTATAAAGAGAAAGAGAGAAAGAGAAATTGAGTATCTAGCCTTTCTAATTTAAGATAAAATATTCAGTCCCCATTGCAGCCAGCACTCCTAGGCACAGCAGCTTTGCAGAGATTGCCAGAGAAGATAAGGCTGCCAGAATGGTTAGACAGTCTACTCAGATAGAGATACAGGAGCAAAAGAGACCCACTCTATTTCCTGCACTGTCTTTTCCAACCTAAGTTCCTCCATTGTATCTTTCCTTGGCCAATGGGTACCTGACAGGATTCCAGGAAATGCCTACTAGGATGCAGTGTCAGGCTGTCAGAAGAGTGAATCTGATTCCTATGTTGGTTGCATGGGATCAAAGCTGGGATGGGGGCCTCCTAAATATTTACCTCACACAAATCACAAAGAGTTGGACATGGCTAAAATGAATGAACAACAACTTCCTGTCTCTAAGTCTATTATTCTATTTGTTATATCAAACTCTCTCTTCTACAATCACTCCAATCTTAAGTTTTAGATCCTAGGACTTATTTCTCAGAACCCATGTGATTTGAAGAAAATGATTGAGGGGGTTCCAAAAGAGAACATTTTTCAAACATCTTGGACCTGGGTGCTAGGACTGAAGTCTTAATGCCAGGAAGAAAATATTCTGACTTAAGCTGTTTTCACATTCTTGGAACTAAGAGGTCAAAAGTCTCTAGATCCTGAAAGGTCACCTTCAGCTCCTGTTGTAGTAAGGTTGTCAATAGAGTTAGTGACCTTCACTCTGACTCAATTTTAGGATGAAAAATAGATACCAGATGAATGAGTGGCTCAGGACGGTCCTTCCTTCAGGTGGTTTCCATGCCAATGAGTTCTAAGAGCACACTTGGATGCTTGTGACTGAAGGCACTGATCAAGTAAGGGCTTATAAATACACTGAAGTACAGTCCTTCTGGGACCAATTCACAAATATAACAAGCCATTAAACTTTGTTCTGAATAAAGAGACCAAATCCTATTGCATGGGGAGATCATTTTCTATTTTTGTCTTTGTAATTCTTAGTTCTGAAGTGAGATAGTTGTCTTAGGAATCTGAATACTGGGTTTCTAGTTTTGATCCAACCACTTCCTACCTGATTGACTCTGGCAATCCAATCAACTTCTTTAATCCTGTTTACTCATTTGTAAAATAGAGATAATCATCACTTTTCTATATACACTAAAGGGATTTTATATTAATCCAATGTTATACTCAATGACAAAAAGATAGTGTAGTGTCTCTTATTAGTGACAGAACCTTAATGACATGACACAACTAGTCTGAATCTGTTTCCTCATCTGAGAAATGCTAATATTTTCCCTTCTTAGTTTACAGGGATATTAGAAAGAGTTTTGTGAATTCACACATATAAGAGCCAATGTGGTTTTAATCATTGCTAATTATTAATTTTCCTTTAGTCTATTTTGAGGTTTATCCGATGAGATTGTGTTCCATTCATCCATCCTACCTTGGTGGCCCCCTCCTCAACCTTAGTGAACCTGTTACTGAAGGATAAATGAACAAATCTGCTCTATTTGGGTAATATTGTAGATTTCATTTGCCTTTCTTTTGGCAAAGCATTTACCATAGTTTTAAAGATGGAAAACATATCTCTTTGAATATTCAGGTTCAAAGACAAGTCTCTGTTTGGTACATGCCACTACCTACCAGTGGAATGATGTGTTGACTAAGAGTGTGTTGCATGAGACACTTATCAATGAGTTTGTTATAAACCTATTTGACAGGCATGTTTTCAGATTACACAAATAATAGGTCTAATTAATAAGTCAAATAGCATTCCTGTGGTCCAGTGAATACAGTACTGGACCTGGAATCAAGAAGAAGAGTTTAAATCTAGATCCTGACACAACTAGCAGTGTGTTCCCCAGAGCATCACTTAATAGCACCTATTGTAGGGGGTTGTTATAAAGATGAAATGAGATATGTGCAAAATGCTTGCCAAAATTAAATATTCCCTCTTCAAAAATAGTAGCTATTGTATTAGATCTTGGTAGGCTAGAATTTTGGCTCTAATCACATGAAATTTAATAGGACAAATAAAAATATTACTTTTGCATTAAAAAGACAAGTGCCACAAATGCAGTGTAGATGAGAAATGAGTAGTTGGCAATTTGTCTGGAAAAATATATGGTAGGTTTTTTAGGATGCCAGCAGATATGTGATTAACCATTGTAATAATCACAATTATAGCTGGTGGGTATATATTTCTCTAAGGTTTTCAGAGAATAGATAATCTCATTTGAAGTATAAAATCTTTTATTACTACAAGAGAAATTTTCTCTTGTGTCACCTCCCCTAAATTTTCATGTCTACCAATCACAGCAGACGCTTTTCTCCAGGACTGCCCATTCTTTAGTTCTCACCTTCTTTGATTAGATTTTCTCCAGGACTGTCCACTCTTTAGTTCTCACCTTCTCTGGTTAGATTATATCTTTTGAGCTACTTCACACTTCTTTGTTAAGCTCACCTTTTGTGAGTTACTTGACCTTTTTGTGATTAATTTAACCTTTAGAGTTACTTAACACCTTTTTGTATTAGATCTAAAAATAGACTTAGCTTAAAGTTCTAGCTTCACTATAAGGTATGAGTTAAGTACCTTTATTGTTCAATCAGGAGTTTACAACTTTATCTTCCCCTAAAACATGTCTAAGTAGGGTGGAGTAGTTTTTAAAGTTCACAGTATTCTCATAGAGATAGGTTTAATAAATGTGTTTACTTCTCACATGTGGAGGAGAACAACTTTTAGGAGGGAAAGCCTGAGAGAATTACCACTCTACATATACCGGTAGGGAACAATAAATAGGGGAGGATAATATCCACAAGGGAAAGCCCTTAGCTGCTCATGCTTCAAATTTATGTACTATTTCAGAAAAAGAACCAGTATGATAACAGAATACAAATGGAATATTGCACTGTTATCTATAGGACCAGTAAAGAAAGAATATTTTTCCAAATTATTTATTATGGGATATGGAATAAGGATCAGAGTAAGACAAATTTTAGGAAAATAGAGAACTTAGTCCTAATGGTACCATTTTACCAAGAGGCTCAAGAAAGGGGGGGGGTCATGGAGCCAGAACATCCAAACCAATTTTCTTCAATTCATGATCTACCTCCTCTACTCCATCCTAACCCTCTATCATCTAAACCAAAAGCTGTTCTGCCCAGGGTATAGTTGGACAATGAAAGACACAGTGAGCAAAATTTGAATTCATTCTAATACATAGTGGCATATGATGAGGATTATTGTAATAGCTATCATGCAGAGAGCCAGGTTTTAGAAGGTATATTAGAACCACCCATCAGATATAGACTTATTCACATTATAAATAATGCTTGTCATTGGTTTTAAATAAATATGGATCATTTAAAGAAAAACCCCATTTATTTCAATGTTATCTCATTTTTTTAGTAGTATAGGCACTGTATTTCATCAGAAAATTTTTTCAAATATATTGAGACAATCATATGATTTTGTTATTGATATGATTAATTATTCTAATAGTTTTCTAATATTGAACCATACCTGCTTGCCTGGTATAAAACTCATGTGGTCTTAAAGTATTATCTTTGTGATATATCTCTTTAATCTCCTTGAAAATATTTTTATCTAGAATATTTGCATTAGTGTGCATTAGGGAGATTGATCTATAGTTTTCCTTCTCTGTTTTAGCTCTTCCTTCCTGGTTAAGGTTTCAACACCATATTTGTGTAATAGAAGGGATTTGTTAGTGTGAACTTTAGATTACTCCACCATACTTAGTCTAACAAAAACAGGAATATCTACACCCATACTTAAGGATTAAGTATTTAGGAGGATGGCCTATGACAGACACGTGCTTGCAAATGACAAATCAGAAACAACTGATAGACCCCTGGGCTGTCCTAAGTCAGGCTTAAGCTACCATGGGTACATGTGAGACACAGGAAAGTGATTTAAAACCATCTATATATTTCACGTCACTTCCTATCTCCAGCCGCTTTCTGTGGAGAGGTGGCTCTGGTCTGCAGCATGCTGAGCGTTTTAGCATCTTGGTGTGAAGGCAGCTAGTCCGATTTGAAGGTGAATTTTTCTTGATACTATCCTGGGAGAAGTTGAGTAGCTTAGTTCAGGTGAGGCATCTTAATTGAGTTCTATCAGAGTTTAGACTGATTCCGTTCTCCTTTACCTTCCAAACATTATCCTCTTAGAAAGCCTCGAATCTTCAGAGACCTCATGGCAGAGGTCTTTGAACTTCCCTTGGCAGAGGTCAGGCAGAGAAATCCTATGCCCTCCCCTCTCTTCTCCTTAATTCCTTCCCTCTATATTAATTAAAATCGCCATAAATTTCCAACTGACTTGGGTATTGTATTTGGGATTTCCTCTGGTGACCAAAATTAGTTTAGATTTTTGTCACAACCCTAAAATCACCTTTACAGTAGAATTCCTTCTTCACCCTTTTTCTCAAATAGTTTACATAGTATGGGATTTAATTGTTTTTAAATGTTTGGAAAAATTCACTTTTGAATCCATTTGTCCCTGGGGAATCTTTTCATAGGGAATTCATTAATGGTTTGCTCAATTTTTTTCTGAGATGGGATTGTTTAAGTATTCTATTTCCTCTTCTCTTAACCTGGGAAATTTATATTTCTAAAAAATATTCATGTACTTCATTTAGATTGTCAGACTTAATGGTATATGAAGGTGAAATAACTCCTTAAAATTGCTTTAATTTTCTTTTCATTGGTTGTGCATTCATTGTTTTCATTTTTGATAATGGTAATTTGGTTTTCTTCTTTTAAAAATAATATTAACCAATTGTATATTTATTTCATTGTTTTTTTAAATAATACTAATTTGTTTTTACTTATCAGCTCAATAGTTTATTTCTTTTTCAATTGTATTAATCTCACCACTTGTTTGCAGGATTTCCAATTTGGTGTTTACTTGGGGTTTCTGAATTCGTTCTTTTTCTAGTTTTTTTTTAGTTGCCCATTTTATTGATATTCTCTTTTTTGCTTTAATTGATGTGAGTATTTAGATTTAGAAATTTTTTTCATGAGTACTGCTTTGGCAGCATCCCACACATTTTATATGTTGTCTTTTTATTTAAAGAAATTGTTGATTGTTTCTATGATTTGTTCTTTGACTTACTCATTCTTTAGGACATGATTATTTAGTTTCCAATTATTTGTTAGTTTTTCTTCAATATTTTGTTGAATGTACTTTTCATCACATTATTGTTTGGAAAGGATGCAGTTGATATTTATTCTTTTCTGCATTTTTTGTGAGTTTTTAATGCCCTATTACATAGTCAATTTTTGTGAGGGTGCCATGTACTGCTGAGAAAAGCTGTATTCCTTTCTAATCCCACCCATTTTTCTCTAGAAATCTGTCATATCTAACTTTTCTAAAATTCTATTCACCTCCTCAGTTCATTTCTTGTTTATTTTTGGTTGGATTTATTTAGTTTTCAGAGCAGAAGTTTGCTCAAACACTAGTAATTTTTACTATTTCCTCCTATAAATCATGTACCTATATGTTTAGTATAAATATTACCTTATCTATGGTATCTTTTATCAAGATGTAATTTGCTTCATTATCTCTTAAATTTAGACCAATTTTCATTTTTGCTTTGTCTGAGATCATAATTGCTAGTCCTGATTTTATTAATTTATTTTTGTTTTAGTTCAAGTATAATAGATTTTGCTCCAGCTCCTTAACTTTACTCTATATGTCTCCCTGCTTTAAAAGTATTTCTTGTAGACAATCTATTGTGATTCTGATTCTTAATCTGCTCTTCTACCCTTTTCCATTTTATGGTTGAATTCATACCATTCATATTCACAGTCATGATTACTGTGTATTTCCTTCTTTCTTATTGTTTTCCTGTTTATCTCTTCTCTCCCTTTCTTTCTCCTTTAAGTCTCTCCCTGGTCTTTGAAGTACTTCTCAAAAATCCACCTTCCTTTTTATCCCAACCTTTTCTTCTCTCTCTTTTCCTACTTCCCTAAATAATATAACAAAATGAGTTTGGATGTTATTCCTGCTTTAAGCAGGAATTCTGAGGAAAGTAAGTTTCAATCATTGCTGAACACCCCACCCCCATTTTTCTTCCACTGCATTAACTCTTATGTGCCTTCTCATCTTAGATTATTTATTCCCATCTATCAGTCATTTTCTCTTTTTCCAATGTGTTTCTCATTCTGACTCCTTGATTTAATTTTTTTGGATATCATCCCATCATATTCCACTTACTTCTTGTCTTCTGCTTATATATATATTCCCTCTTACTGCCCTAATAGTCATAAGGTTCTTAATTTACTTTAGGGCTTTAAATGCTTTTAGTGCCTAAGGTACTTTAAATGCCTTAAGTATCATGGATATCTTTAGTATCTTAATTATCACCTTCCTATGTAGAAATGTAAATAGTTTAACCATTTTGAATCCCTTGAGTTTTTATTTTCTGTATACTATTTTTATGTTTCTCTTGAGGATTGTAGATGATCCTTGAATTTTCTTTTCAGTGCTGATATTTTTATCAGGACTACTTGGAAGCACTTTATTTCATCAAATATACTTTTTTACTCTGGAGGATTATGCCTAGTTTTCCTAGGCAAATGATTCTTGGTTATAATTCCAAATCATTTGCTTTCTAGTTTGTCATGTCCCGTGCCCTCCAGCCCATTAATATAGAACCTATTAGGTCCTATGTATTCCTGACTGTGGTTCTACAATATCTGAAATGTTTTTTTTCTGACTATTTACAGTGTTTTCTCTTTGACCTGGAAATTCTGTAAATTGGTTATAATAATCCAGGGAGTTTTCATTATGCTAACTCTTTCAGGAGGTGATTGGTGGATTCCTTCAATTTTTATTTCCCCCTCTTGTCTGAGAATATCAGGGTAGTTTTCCCTGATGAGTTCTTGTAATATGATGTTTAGGTTCTTTTTCTATCTTAGCTTTTAGTTAATCTTTCTTGTATCTATTTATTCAGTTGATTATTTTTCCAGTTGTGGTATTTCAAATTTTCTTCTATTTTTTTTTCATCCCTTTGACTTTGTTTTATTACCTTAAGGAAGTATTAGCTTTGATTTATCCAATTCTAATTTTAAGAAAGATATTTTTCTTTGCTGAGCTTTTGCACTTCCTTTTCTACTTGGCCAATTTTACTTTTTTTAAAGCCCTTATCTTTTATCTTAGAATAAACATTATGTATTGGTTCCAAGACAGAAGAGTGGTAAGAGCTAGATAGTGGGGATCAAGTGACTTGCCTAATGTCACACAGCTAGGGTATGAATAAGGCCAAATTTGAACCCCAAACTTCCTATTTCTAGGCCTGACTCTCAATTTATTGAGTCATTTAGTTGACTGACTCCCTAATATCGTTTTAAAATAGTTCTTTTCTTCAGTGGATTTTTGTTCCTCTTTTTCCATGTGACCAATTCTAATTTTTAGGAAGTTGTTTTCTTCAGTGAATTTTCCACAAACTATTGACATTTTCTCTCATCCCTCCCCAACCCAATTTTCTCCTACTTCTCTTATTTGCCTTTTAACTCATTTTTGAGCTATTCCAGAAGTTCATTTTGGGTCTGGAACACTTTCACAATTCCCCTTGAGGCTTCACATGCTTTTGCTTTGGCATTATTGTCCTGAGTTTTTATACTGGCTTACACAATCACTACAATAAATTTGTAAGACTAGGGTTTTTTTTTGTCTTTTGCTCATTTTATAGAATTTTTCACATCTTTACCTATATTTTGAAGTCCAGCTCTATTCCTAGCATTGAGGCAGTTCTGTCCTGAGCTTGTATTGTGGTCTATGCTAGTACTTGGGGTTGGTCTGGCTGTACTTTGAGGGCACTGCCTTGATGTCTTGCTGTGAAGAGTCTTTCAGCTGTTTTGCCCAGAACACTGCCTTGATGTCTTGCTGTGAAGAGTCTTTCAGTTGTTTTGCTCAAAAGCTACATGTTCCACATAAGGCCTTCTCTTCCTGATATTAGTTTCCCCAGGTGCATTTCACCACACTGAGATGATCTCCCTCCTCCCCACTGATAGATCTCTTAGGTATAGCATGATTTGTGTTGCTCTCTACTCTTGTCCCAATGAGACAAGCCCTTCTACAATGTGTTCTGTTACAATACCATTTCACCTTTTTTTTTTGTTGTTGTTGGTTATGCCAGTTCAGAATTTGTTTTGAGGCTTTGTGTATGATATGATTGTTTGAAGGTGGTATTGGGTGAGTTTGGAGCATTCCTTACTCCACCATCATAGTTCCTAGAAGCAGAAGTCTCTCTACATAACATTTCTGAGACTTCTACATAACTTCTCTATATAACAACTTCTGAAACCATATAACATTCCAAGAATACTGCTTTATGGTTTCCTTAGAAGTTTTTTTTAAATCAAAGATTGAGTTCTAATATTAGAGTCTTGGAATTTTTGACACAATAATACTATATTCTTTTTGCCTTTATATTTTGTGTATCATATTAGTTCTACTGATCAATATATATATTCCCAAATGAATACCAAATTATTTGGATGACTTTTACTTCTTATTATAGTTTAGGATATGCTGCTAAGCCATCTTCTTCCCTATTTATTCCTCATATTTTCCTCTGAGATTCTTGAGCTTTTGATTTTTCAGAAGAATTTCAATATTACTTTTCCTAGCTCTAAAATGTAAGAAATCCTCTGAGATTTGTGCAGGAGAGGCCACATGATTGGACCTGTGCTTTAAGAAAAATCACTTTTGTGGCTGAATGATGAATTGATTAGAATGGGGAGAGATTTAAGTCAGACATACCCATGAGCAAGCTTTTGTAATAATATAGATTTGGGTTGATGAGGGCATGTAGTAGAGTGGGGACAGTATCAGAGGAGAGGCAGGAGAATATTCAAGAGATAGTTCACAAGTCAAAATGATGGACTTTAAAATAGATTAGAGCCACTTCCTAGCTGTGTGACCCCGGGGAAGTCACTTGACCCCCATTGCCTAGCCCTTACCAATCTTCTGCATTGGAGCCAATACACAGTATTGACTCCAAGACGGAAGGTAAGGGTTAAAAAAACCAACAACAATAGATTAGATATGAGACAGAGAGTGAGGAATACAGGATGACTCCTAGGCTGCAAGCCTGAGGAATTTGGAGGATATTTTCTGCCCTTTATAGTAATAGGAAAGGTGAGGATAGGAGGAAATATGAGTTTAGCATCAGACACTCTGAGCTTAAAATGTCTGTTGCATATCCAGTTTGACATGTCTAAAAGGCAATTAGAGATGCAAGATTGAAGGTCAGAAAGAGAGTTTGAAGAAGGATAGGTACATCTGAGAACCATCAGTATTGACATAATATTTAAATTCATGGGAGCTGATGAGATTAGTAAGTGAAGTAGAATAAATGGAGAAGAGAAGAGAAGTGGACTGACCCTGGACAGAACCCTGAGGAATATTTTTGTTAGAAGGCATAATCTGAAAGAGGATCAAGCAAAGGATCCATAAAAAACAATCAGATATCTAGCACCAGAGCACGAGGACAGAATGGTGTCCCAAAAGTCTAGAGAAGAGAATTTTAAGCAGCAGTGTCAAAAGGTGCAGAGTGGTCAAGAAGGGTGAAGAGTAAGAAAAGGTCATTTGATTTGTGCGTTGAGAGATCATTAGTAATTTTGGAGAGAAAAGTTTCAATGGAAGAATATAGTCAGAAGCTGAGTTATAAAGGGTTAAGAAAAGAGTGGGAAGAGAGAAAGTAGAGGCACCTAGTACAGAGAGATTTTTTAAGAGTTTAGTTACAAAGGGCAAGAGAGATAGAAGACAGTAGTTAAGGGGATGGAAGGATTAAGGGAGGGTTTCACAAAAGCAGGAGAATCTAATGTTCTCATGTTAAATCTCATATTTAAGTTTCACAGAAAGAGCTCCCATTGCTTGTATAATTATTGAATGCACACTGAGCACAAGATAATCTTTGTTTCACTTAACTGACTGTAAAACATTTCTTTGTCCTTTTATGCCTATCAGATTAGGATTAATTTGTGAACAGCTGTTGTTCTTCCAGTCTAGCATAGTGAGGGAATATATTCAAAGAAATGTATCTATGTAAAGGACACAAGAGCCCTGAACAGAAGGAGCATCATGTAGTGGATAGAATGTTGTACTTAGTATCTGCAGCTTGAAATGCTTTCTTTCACTTAGTACTTTCTTGGAAAAGTCATTTAATCTTAAATTTTCTTATTTTTAAAATTTTTTAACATTTTATTTTTATATATATTATATATATATATATTATAACATTTAACAGTTAACATAACATAACAGTTAACATTTTCTTAACTGGAAAGCGAAGTGATAGGATCAAGAAACTTTAGATTATGTGATCCTTATGAAAAAACTGAAAGAGTTCATCAGCTGTCCTATATGGAATTTAGGGTCATCATGGGAAATTTCCTTGACATTCTAATGAAATTACTTTCACCCATATCATTTATTGGAAGTCCTTTCTTGACTTGTAGTGCCGACCTTTGTCTATACTTCTTCCAGAAGGTAAATATGAGCAAATGTTCTCATCTGACCTATACTTTCCTTCCAACTCCCTTGATTTCCTCTTCAAGTAGGAAATTGCTCAGGAAACATGAAAAATATTCTTTTTCTTCTCAATTATATGCTTTTGATCTTCAAAAATTACCTTTGCAAAAATCATAGTATCTTTAATCCTGGTATTTTCTGGCTCTAATTCGAGTTCTTTTTGTATTAGGCCATGTTATGCCTAGAAAAAGGAGGACTGAGGCTATTCTAAACGTCAGCATATATCTGAAAATAGGGTTTGGAAGCCTGAGAAAGAAGTTTCAGAGTTTTTTGTCCCTTAAAAAGTATAGATCTAAGAAACTCTTTGCCCTCTCATAGCTTTCCTAAAAGCATTCTTGACCTCTTTATTTCTCAAGCTATAGACTACAGGATTCAACATGGGAATGACCATGGTGTAGAACACTGACACCATTTTGTCTATATTTATGTGATGACTAGAATTAGGATGGAAGTACATGAAAATGATGGTCCCATACAATATGCACACTGCTGATAGGTGGGAGGCACAGGTGGAGAAGGCTTTCTGACGACCCTCAGCAGAGTGGATGCTCAGGATGGTTATAAAAATGAACAGATAGGACATCATGATGACTAAGAGTGCACAAAATACACTGAAACCTCCTATTATAAAGACCACCCACTGAATCATGTGGGTATCAGAACAGGAGAGAGCCAGTAGTGGGGGGATGTCACAGAAGAAGTGATGGATCACATTGGATCTACAAAAGGACAGGCTAAAGGTGTCTATGGTATGGATGGTAGAATGCAGAAAGCCACAGATATAGGAACCAATGGCCAGGCCAGCACACACACTTGATGTCATGATGGTCGTGTAATGTAAGGGTCTACACACAGCTGCATGGCGATCATAGGCCATGATGGCCAAGAGATAATTTTCAATGGACCCAAAGGCTACAAAAAAGAACAACTGTGCAGCACATCCGTTGTAAGAGATAACCTTATTCTCTTGGAGAAACCCAGTCATCACCTTGGGTGTAATAACTGAGGAGTAACCAAAATCCACCAGAGAGAGGTTACTGAGGAAAAAGTACATGGGAGTATGGAGACGGGAGTCACAGGAGATCAAGGCTATCATGCCCAGGTTCCCCACAAGGGTGATGAGGTAGATGAGGGTGAACAGAATGAAAAAGGGTACTTGTACCTCTGTAGCATCTGTTAATCCCAAAAGGATGAACTCATTTACATATGTCCTGTTCTCCATAGATGCCATTTGGGAGCTAGGTCATTGACCTGAAACACACACACACACACACACACAAAATCATAAGAATTAATTCTCTACAATGAATCATTGTATGTACAATGTACATATGTATGTACATATGTATGTACAATGTACAATGTATGTATTGTACAATGAATACATCTCTAATAAGAGGGGTGGTAATAGAGAATTTAGAGTCCAGAAGAATCTTAATGGTTGTTATAAGTATTTAGGACCCCAAAATTAAATGATACTAAATTCCTCTTGAGAAAGAGTAACTAAAACTTGGTGTCATGGGAAAAGAGGAGTAGGTCTTCTGCCAGGAAGTCCCAAGTTCAAATCTGGCCTCAGACACTTAGTACTTGTGTAACCTTGGACATTCTCCCCATCCCATATGATTATGGGAGCCCATTCTATGAACCCTAGATATGAGCTTTGCCATGAGATTATTTGATTTCCTGACTATAAAACATTTCTTTGTCCTTTTATGCCTATAATTAATTTGTGAACAGCTGTTGTACTTCCAGCCTAGCAGAATGAGGGAATTAGTGTAAAAATTATGTAAACACACACACACACACACACACATAAACAAATACATATATTCTGCACATGCATATATATATTTAAATATGTGTGTATAAACATATATACATAGTGTATAGAGAAAATAAATATTAATATAGAGGTATGTAATACACATATATACATATTTACACATGCATCCATATGTACATACATATGCAAAGACCAATTGGATTTGGGTAAAAATACACATGTATATATGCATACACATGTGTATATACACACAAACCAGTTGTATTTGGGTACAAACACACACATATATATCTATCCACACAACCGTTTGGGTTGGTCTCAGGAAAGGTGTAGCATACCAGGTATATTAGCATCTTGTAAGTATTATTGTTGTATTGATATTTTTTCTTATGTGTTCATATACCAGACTCATGGACATGTTACTTATTGATTATTGTATTTCCAAATCTTCCGTCAAAAGGACAAAAGAATTCCTGAGCAGGACATTATTTGGTGCAGGGTCCTAGCTCCCACCTTGTTAGACCACATTTCTTACCAAGTCACATGTTTCATTAACCTCCTCCTCTTTGATTATGTAATTGTCAATTGAGCCAATGTTAAAGCCTATGCCATGTCACATGTTCATTAGCTCCCAGTCCACAATCCTAAATTCTCCAATAAATGTTTGGGGACACGTGCAGATTGCTCTGTCTCTCAATACCATCAGAGGAGCACACACCGTGGAGCCCATATTTTTTAATTCCTTGTCTCTGAGTCTTTATTCCTTTGTTGCTCTCTCTCTCTCTCTCTCTCTCTCTCTCTCTCTCTCTCTCTCTCTCTCTTTCTCTCTCCCTCTGTCTGTCTGTCTGCCTCTCTCTCTCTCTCTCTCTCTCTCTCTCTCTCTCTCTCTCAATCTCTGCTTCTCTCTTCTATCCATTTTCCCTCAGTTTCCAGTCTCCTCATGTGTCCACCCATGAAAATATTAATGTGTAACTGCAGGAGGTTATACAAGGTCTTACACAGAAGGTAATCTACACCTTCATTGGTGATAGGGATTCCAAATGGTGGTGTTGAGTGGTGAGGTCATTTTTGGTATGGAGGTCCATGTTTGCAAGGACTGCCCTGAATGAGGAATAGACCTAGCTCAGGTTAACTATAAAGGTGAATGTGTGAAGGGGAATAACATGGCCAAAGACAAGAACAGCACACAAAATTCAGGTTCTAGAGGTCTTTGAATGCCACCCTGAGGAATTTGTGTTCTAACCTGGAGATAGAAGAAAATCTAATGAGCTTTGAGTATGGGACTAGTGACCTGTTTAGATTTGAGTTACATAGTTATGAAAATCAGTCAAAAGAAATAAGAAACGTGCTACATTTTGAGGAGAACTGGATATGGTGACACAGACCTGGGTTCAAATCTTGCCTCAGATTGCTACTACCTACCTAATGTTAGGTATATCACTTTCTGTCCCTTTCAACAATTTTCTCAACTGTACAAGAAGGAGGTGGTCCCTCCACGTATCTATTATCCTATGTAATGATTTCTAATCTTAGCACCATCAGACAACTCATTGTCATTACCACTGTGAAATCAGAAGGGGGCCACCCTGAAGACTGAAAGCTATTTTTTTACTTTTGGTCCAATTCAAAAATGCCCACAACTAAAATAAATCATCACTTGGCAGCTGGATTTCTGGTGATGAGCCTCTCTTTACAAAACTGGGCTAGTTTTAGGACATCAGAACAACAGTCAGTCTATCCACAGGATATTATAGAAGATTTTCAGTTTGGGAGGCCCTGCCAGAAGTTGCCCTTCCCTAACCTCTTTTTAAGGGAAGCTATAATTACTTCCCCACCAATGAGGCCTTAGAATAGAAAATGCAAGTAGCCTGCCATATTTTATTACTGGCAACTTCTGCAGTGCAGAGACATTTCAGGGGACCAGAGAGGCCATAAAATTAGGGGTACAGTTACAGAAATTTAAATGATGACTCTATATGTGAGTCCCAGGAATTTTAAATGAGATCACCTACTTGCTCAATGCATTTCAATTTCTACATTTATTAACAAAGGCTGATCAAATTTAGAAATATGTGTTTCAATAACCACGCTGTGGAAGGGGAAAAGGGAAAAATACTGTGTATTGGTTCCAAGGCAGAAGAGTGGTAAGGGCTAGGCAATGGGGGTCAAGTGACTTGTCCAGAGTTCCACAGCTGGGAAGCTGGGAAGGATCTGGTTAGATTTGAACTTAGGACCTCCTGTCTCTAGGTCTGGCTCTCACTGAACTACCCAGCTGTGCCCCTAGTGGATAAAGCCTAGATTTGCAATCAAGAAGACCTAGGTGGGAATCCCACCTCAGATACTTAACTGTATGATCCTAGGCAAGTCACTTAAAGTCTCTTGGCCCCAATTTTCTTATCTATAAAATAGTGTTAATAATAATTAAGGCATTTATTTTAACAGAAGAACCAAAGTAGTTAGAAAGAACAAGTCTTTGTAAGGACAAGGGAGACAATGCTCTATTGACTGCCACACAGAGCAAAGCTCTGGTACTCTGGGAATATTGTCTTTGGAAAAATGCACATTGAAAGGGGAGTTTCTAATGAACTGAAGAACTTGGAGTCCTATAGTCTCATGTTGGCAAACCTATGGTACATGTTCTGGCATGTGCTGGAGGGAGCTGCTCCCTTCCCCCTCTCCATGTGTGCCTAAGGACATTTCTTACATCAATCACCCCTCTGCCCAGCAGCCCCATGGGAATGCTTTCTCCTTCACCTGTCTGGGGTAAGGGAGTGGTTCACGTGGGTTGCAGTTTGGGCAATCGGTCTCTAAAAGGTTTGCCATCATTACTATACTCACTCTGGTGAAAGAAGGAAAGGAAATACACTGACTGGTTACAAGTAGGCTTGGGAAAAGGTTGTGGCCTAAGGCTGGGGTACCAGGGGGTAGCTTCAGGGAGTCTAAGATGAAAAAAGGGTACTTGGGGTTTGAGTATCTCTATCACTCCTATTCAGGGTGCTTAAAGGATGCTTAATGGTCCATTGTTCAGTCTAAGATCAGGGTCAGTTTGGGAGCTTTCTGAAGGCAAGTTCCCAAGTGACAAAGGTACATTTGGAGGTTCCATAAAACAAAGTCATTATAGTTAAGAATCAATATTGTACATTAGTTTCAAGACAGAAGAGGGGTAAGGGAGGGGCAATAAGAGTTAAGTGACTTGCTCAGAGTTAAATGGCCAGGAAGTATCTGAAGCCAGATTTGAAGCCAGGATTACCAGTCTCTAGGTTACTTTCAATCTAGAAAACTGCCTAGTTGCTCCCTGTAGTCATCTTTTTAACAACATATTTTAAAAAAATATTCATTTGTTGTTAAGGTTCTATCTGCATCAGGATCACACTTTTGACTCATTCTTCTATAACTGAAAATGACCCTTTAATTATTGCAGAGGGAAAAAAAAAGAGATCAAGAATCTGTAGCACTGCAGATAACAATAATTAGAATTTATACCCTCTTTAATGCATTTTGTGTGTTTTATTTTGTGGGTAAGTGCTATGCTCTTTAGTAACATCCATTTTACTAATGAGGAAACCGAATCTTTGAAAGAGTTAAGCACTTGCCCAGGGTCACAAAGTCAGCCATAGGAATTGGACCCAAGTATTTCTGTCTCTCATCCGCCATCTAAATTCTAATTTCTTTTACAGATGGCTGAACAAGTATATCATCAAGTAATTAGACTTGAGATATACAGCTCCCTTGAGAGTCCATCTCTCAGTCCACCATATCACACATGTCCCTCCACCTGTACACTCTGGATTCTGAGATTTGATTTCATAGAACTTACTTGATGTTAAGAAAAATGGTCCCCAAAGTGAAAGTCAGCCAGGATCTTGTCATGTCCGTATTGGGCCTGAATAATGGCTAGCAAAGAAATGAGTGGGTCACTCAGAAAGGTTCTGCTCCCATACTTGGAATGGAAGCTCTAAAAGAGTGACACTCAGTTATTAGTGGTTAAGTACAGTGATCAGGATGGGCTTTATGTAGACCTTGGCATACCATCTCCAAAGAATTCTTACTCTCCTCTGGGGAAACTTCAGAGTTAACTCATGAATATAATGAGTCATTAAACTTTGTTCTAAGCATGAGGGAAAAACCTGATTCCCCAGGGTGTTCATTTTTACCTTATTTCTTTGTTAGTGTGGTAAAGTAGAGAATACTTTGGGCACAGAAATCAGAAGACAGGACTTTTTTTTTAAACCCTTACCTTCCATCTTGGAGTCAATACTGTGTATTGGCTCGAAAGCAGAAGGGTGGTGAGGGCTAGGCAATGGGGGTTAAGTGACTTGCCCAGGGTCACACAGATGGGAAGTGTCAGAGGCCATATTTGGACCTAAGACCTCCCGTCTCTAGGACTGGCTATCAATCCACTGAGCTACCCAGCAGCCCCCATGACTTTTAATAATTGTGTGACCACTTCCCTACTGACTTTTATGAGTCACTTAACTTTCCCAACCCTCAAAGTATTAATTTGTAAAATAGGGATAATAATTTCTTCTCTTGAAGGGCTAGAATCCAATGAAATGCTGGATGTGGAAAGATATGGTGGTGCCTCTTCTTAATGACACACTTTTTGAGAAGTCCCATTATCTGTCTCAATTGATTTCCAATTATAAAAATTATGTTACTATTTTCACAACAACCCTTTAGGAAAAAAATTTGTAAACTACAAATGTGTGAGCTATTGTGTTTTTAACCATTACTATTAATATTCTTTCAATCTACCCAGAGATTTACTCAGTGGGACTATGTATCTTACTCTGTCCTCTTCAGTTTACTGTATCTATTCCTGTACATAGAACTATGCTGCCCTTGTTAAAAAGAAAATTCTTTCTTTGGCATTTTGCTCTGATTAATGATACAAAACTCAGGACAAAGAGAGTTCAAAGGCATTTATAAAATGGGTAGCAACACATTGATGACACTTCGGTTCTGCAAATAGTTTCATGGTGAACCAGCTTTTTATAAGATATTTTGGGTAACCCAGTGGGATTGTGTGTTGGCTATGGGATGGGGTGAGGGAGGGGAGGGAAAGAACATGAATCTTGTAACCATGGGAAAATATTCTAAATTAACTAATTAAATAAAATTGTCCAAATTAAAAAGAAATAAAGATATTTTGGATAGGTTCACTTCATCAACAAAGGTTGTGCCAAGTGGGCTGTATGTGACAATATTAAGGTCCAAACAGGTAGGAGTGACTTGATTACAGGTCAAATTATCAGGTCACACTAAGCTCCAGACTAAGAGATGCTTTCCCCCAACATTGTCTGAGAAGCAGGTCTGGAAACAACGAATCACTAATTCAACACAATTCCCAATAGGCTGATAGGTCTGGGGAAGCTTATAAATTTCCTGTATCTTTGGTTTATAAAAATATTGGCCAAAGTCTAAAAAGATGAAGTGATGGTATAATAGAGTCAATTCAGACATTGTTTAATATCTAAACACATGGGCAAGTAACATTTACAGGGAGATACCACTTAGAAAGTAGAAGCTAGGGGGGGCAGCTGGATGGCTCAGTGGACTGAGAGCTAGCCCTAGAGACGGGAGGTCCTAGGTTCAAATGTGGCCTCAGACACTTCCTAGCTGTGTGACCCTGGGCAAGTCACTTGACCCCCATTGCCTAGCCCTTACCACTCTTCTGCCTTGGAGCCAATACACAGTATTGACTCCAAGACAGAAGGTAAGGTTTTAAAAAAAAAAAAGAAAGAAAGTAGAAGCTAGGGGAGTGCCCTATTGATCTTTCCTTGGAGCTGTGTTGTTTAAGAAATTCAACAATCAGTTAGATGCAGGCTTAGATGTTAAAGCTATCAGATGAACAAATACGGCAGACAAACTAACTATTCAGATGGCATTCGTGTGGTACAATAGCTCCTAGAACACTGGACTTGGATTCAGGAAGATCTGAGTTCTTATCAAGTTCAAATATTTAGTAGCTATTTGATTCTGGGCATCACTTAAATCTCTGACCTCATCTATAAAATAAGGATATTGACAGCCTCTATCTCCCAGGGTAATTTTAAGGATGAAAGGAGACAATATTTTTAAAGTGACTTGAAAACATAAGGCTCTTTATAAATATATTATTAGCAGCTATTATGAGATATTCATAGACTAGACTAACTATATATTTTAACTATAATCATGTGAAATTCATAGAACAAATGTGTAGTATTATTTTTGCTTTGAAAAAATATATCCACAAGTACTTGACAGGATAGAATTGATTAGGTAGCAGTTTGTCTGGATAAAGATATAGGAATTGGGGCAGCTAGGTGACTCAGTGGATTGAGAGTCAGGTCTAGAGACAGAAGGTTCCGGGTTCAAATGTGTCCTCAGATACTTCCTAGCAAGTCACTTTCCCCCAATTGCCTTGTCCTTACTCATCTTCTATCTTGGAACCAATACTTAATATTGATTCTAAGATGGAAGGTAAGGGTTTAAAAACATGTGGGAATTTTTGTGGGCTATAAACTCAATATGTGATCATCATATTGTGATGTACCCACCAGTAGCAGTATTAATAGTTGATGTTTATATGGTGCTCTAAGATTTGTAAATTGCATACTCAATTGCTTTGGTCTATAAAACTTCCTATTAACTTTGACTAGAATGGGACAAATGGGGACTTTATATTATAGAATATGCAAATGAGTTGTAGAAATCCAGTGTATATATAAGCTAGAACAAAAAAGAAAACCTTTGTAATGGAAGTAATTGAGTAATTGAAGGCAAGCCACGTGAAAAAGGAATTAGATTTGTTTTCTTTGGTTGCAGAGTGAAAAATTTCAAGTAATGAACAAAGAGTAATATTTAAGCTTGATATGAAAGATATTTCTTAACAATTAGACCTGCCCCAAAGTGACATGGACTGTTTTGGAAAGTATTAGGTTTTCCCTCCTTAGAAGCATTACTGAAAATAATGAATCATTGTACTAATCAAATCAATCATTCCAACAATCACTAAATGATAAATATTTAACAGCAGCCATTACCTACTTTTTATGAGTCAAGTGTGGTGATAGGCCCTGACCAGGATTACAAAGATAAAACAACAATTTCTGCTTTCATGGGGTTTACATTCTATTATGAATACATATAAATAGATATCAAATATTCATGAAGTTAATGTAAATTGATTTCATCAGCAAGAGAACTTAGCATCTGAGGGATTCAGAAAAGGTCTCATTTGGAAGGGGATAATATTTCACCTAAGATCTGAAAGAATCTGGAGATATTAAGGCAGAGATGAAGAAAGAATACATTCAGGCATGAAGGATGGTCTATTCAGACAAGGAGGTGAAACAAAGAAGGTGATGAGAGACATAAGTTGACCACTTTGCTGTACCACTTTGTTTGAAAGATTCATAACCTAATCCTCCTCTTCCTTTTATACTCCCCTTACACCTTAAGCCCCCATACAGACTCCTCAATCCAGTGACATTGGCTTCTTGGCTGTTCAACAAACAGGACACTCCATATTTCAACTCTGGGCATTTTCTCTGACTGTCCTTCATGTCTGGAAATCTCTCCCTCCTCCTCTATGCTTTTTTACCTCTCTCTTTTTGAGTCACAACTAAAATCTCATATTGTATAGGAATTCTTCTCCAACCGCTCTCAATTCTAGTGTGTTCCCTCCATTAATAATTTCTTATTTATCTTATATATAGCTTATTATGTATATGTTTATTTGTATGTTGTTGCTCCCCATTAGATTGTAAGTTTCTTGAGGGCAGGGAGTATCTAATGCCTCTTTCTGTATCCTTAGTGCTTAGAATTGTGCTGGAAACTTAAATGTTTATTGTTTGATTTCAAGTTTGCTTCATGGAAATCCCAGCTATTGTCTGGGGACCAACAGGAGGATGTAAATGAATAGATAAAAAAGATATTTATTAAGCACTTAGGATTTGCTGAACCATGACTATATAGACCGAAAAAAGCCATTTTACTTTCATTCTTCCACCTTCACCTCCATAAGTTCTCCTCAACCTGGAGAAACTTCTTCTCTGGGTCCTGTTTTCCTGATTGGTGACTTCCTTTCTCATTATTGCTACCACATCTATAAACTCCTACTCAGCATCTCTATAACTATATTTCTAAAATTTCCCCTCCATTGCTATTACTCCCTTTTGAATATTGTCTCCCTCCACTCTTAGAATATCCAGTGTTTAGGACCACATTTGGCATATGATAAGCTCCTAATAAGTGCATTTCCATCAATTAATTAATTAACTCATAAAAGCAAAGGTAATTCATAATCTTAAAAAGTTTACATTCTTTGTTAAAATTAAATTTTATTTTTAATTTTGATTAAATTAAATTTAAATTAAATTAATTTTATTGAATTAATAAATTAAATTTATTAATTAAGTATTAAATTAAATTAAGTATTTTCACTCTCACCTCTCCCATTGGAAAAAAAAGAAAAAAAGAAAAACAAAATCCTTTGAACAAAAAAATAAGTTTAGTCAATCAAGATAATTTTCCATACTTACCATTTCCAAATATATGTCTTATTTTTCATATTAGTATTTCACCTCTTTGTCAGGAGGTAGGTAGTAATCTTTGTCATCAGACCTCTGAAAGATTGATTAGTGTTCTTAAATGTTCCAAAATTATACATTATTACAAGATTGACCTTATTCTGATTCTAATCATTTCACTCTATCTCAGTCAATATTTGTCTTTCCAGATCTCATTTTTTAGTATAATTGTGTTCTATTACATTCATAAACCATAATTTATTTAACTATTCTCCAATCAATTGATACTCCCTTAGTTAGTTTTCCTTTGACACAATAGAAAGAGCTGTTACATTTTCATACATGAAAGACCATTTTTTCTTTCTTTGTAGTTCATAGTATTGTAAGGTCAAAAAGTATTCACAGTTTTGTAAGTTTTGAGGTATAATTCCAAATAATTTTCTAAAATGGCTTTACCAATGCATATAGAAGATTCTATTAGGATGAGAGAATGCAATATGCAAAGCAGGATCATGGCCAGAGGTGGTGAATGGGTGATAAAGAAGTAGATTGACATATTTCATACAGAAGCAGAATTTATTATAGCTGAATTATAGCAGAATTTATTTGTCTATGCTTCCAGAAATGAGTAGAAGAAAAGGAACTTAGACTTGGATTTTCTCCAGGGTGAGAAGGTAAATGGTGGTGCTGAAGAAGAGAAGGTTGGAGTGTGGGGAATGAAGTAAAGTATGGCTGGGACTTTTAATGACCTTTTTCCCAAAACCCCATTATTATGCATGGAACTTAGTAGGTAAGAACACACCGTATACATATTTTATCTCTGCATCTCTGAAGTCAATATATTGTATAGGATCCTTTCTGGGTTTTACTATTTTTTATTGCCTAAGTCTCAACCCTGCCCCACCCCAATATTCTGTTTTACCATAGAATGGAGACAAACTCCAGGGATAACCTCCAAGAGGGTCATGTTCTCTCTTTGGTTCATTGTCCCCAAATGACAAATCTATGAATATGCTTAAATTTCAACTAATTTCTTAGTGTTCCCAGATAGAAGAAAAGGCTCCCTCTTTCACAATCCCTCAAAGTATCAGTTGAACATGAGACAGTTTTATTTTCATCCTACAGAAAATGTAAGAGATGTAAAAGAATCACATGAACAAAGAAAACATAAATCACTTAAATAGTTCAGCTCTACTAGATAGGAACTGTTTTAAAGTCAACATTTGAGGATATTTTGTCACAGTTGAATAAAATTGATTGGTTCCAAATACATAGTCCCTTCCAGATTCTTAATACTACCTCTGGCTTAGAATCACCTTTATGATAAATGTCCTTTATAGGTGGCTGAACAAGCAATTTACTTCCTATCCTACCTGTTCTTTTTGAGTAACTCTATTTGCTCCACAATTAGAAAACTGTATTGTGGCCATGAAGAAAAGCTTTTTCTTATCAAAAGGAGCAATGGGTTTTGCTCTCTAGGTAGAGTAGTAGAGAAAATACATTGGTGACTCCAGTCTTTCTCCGAGAAGCCCACTACATTAAGGAATCCATTTTTCATCTAAGAGATCTATGTCTTAAATTCTAGGATTTGGAACTCCTAAACTTGGACTGAAGGGACAACCCCATGTCTGCTTCTTCCTTGCCATTCTATACAAAATTTTCAACTTTGGAGCCTAGAAGAGGATCATTAAGTCACTGATCTTTTGCATGTGATCTTCAAAGGAAACACAAAGGAAAAAAGAAGGTCACCAAGAATACGAAGCTCCAGAAGTCCCCTTGGACATGGACTCATATTCTTTTATGGCAAATTATTATTGTTATTCATGGGTAAGGATAGCTTTAGGTATACATGAGCACAGATTTCCCTTCACATACTTTAAATTCAAGTCTTGATCAGAAGTCATTGTCTTTTGAAGGTAGAAAGAAATCTAAATGGGGCTATATGAGACAGTTTTATACAGAGTCAGAGATAGTCAGAGAAAGGAGCATAGGGATAGAAAGAGATAAAAAGAGATATTTAGAGACAGAGACAGAGAAGCAGAGATACAGTTAGAAAGTGACAAAGAGAGACAGAAAGAAACCAAAACAGAGACACAAAAATACAGAGAGAGATGGAGAGATAGACCTAGAGATCAAGAGACAGATGAGATAGAGACAGAAACAGAGATAACTTCTGTTTTATAGATTTGTTGGAGGAGTGAGCAATATCTCTAAGGATGAAAACTTGCCTTTGGAATGCATCTCTAACTTAGAAACTGCCGTGGCTTTTTGGATGAATAACTCAACTCAGTCAAGAAGTCATCTAACTTCTCAGTGATCGTAAGAATTCCCTAATACTTTATATTGTAAAGTAGGTGCTTTTTTGCATTGGTAGGATTTTCTCACTTAGGATTTCCTATATCAGTGAAGATAAATCTCTGGGTCAAAAAATAAAAATGATGGAAGCGGGTCGGATCACCACCCCAAGCCTCTAACCCACCTAATATATTTTCATGGTGCCATCACTGACCTCATCATTATGCACTCTGTCGAAACAAACTGTATATCTGTCTAAGGTCTCTGTAATTTAGCATCAGGTACTTTTTGAGTATCACAATAAAACTTTGGAAGTATCAAAATTGAACTATCCAAATCCAAGGCTCTGACTTTAAGTGCAAGATTCACTCCAGAGTATAAAGTTACCTTTTAAAAAGCAGAATTTAAGCATAGTACTTATGAAAATAGCTTGACTTGCAACTCAATGAAATCTTTGCAAACAAGTTGCTTTCCTGAAAGCACTCTTGACATCTTTATTCCTCAGGCTATAGACCAGAGGGTTCAACATGGGAATGACCATGGTGTAGAAAACAGATGCCATTTTGTCCGTGTCCATGGAATGACTAGAACTGGGTTGTAAGTACATGAAGATGATTGTCCCAAAAAATATGGAAACAGTTGTAAGGTGGGATGCACAGGTAGAGAAGGCTTTCCACCGGCCTTCAGCTGAGCGTATTCTCATGATCGTAATGAAAATGAATAGATAGGAAGTTAAGATGACCAAGAGGATAAAAAAGATAGTGATCCCCCCTAACAAGAAGACCACCAGCTCATTAAGATGGATATCAGAGCAAGAGAGAGCCAGGAGGGGGGGAATGTCACAGAAAAAGTGATGAATCACATTGGAACCACAGAAAGACAGGCTGAAGGTGCAGCTTGTGTGGATGCAAGATTGCAAGAATCCACAGACATAGGAACCAATGGCCAGAGTAGCGCAGACACTTGAAGTCATGGTGGTGGTGTAATGGAGTGGTTTACATACAGCTTCTTGGCGATCATAAGCCATTACAGCTAGAAGGTAGCTTTCTGCTGAAGCAAAGGCCATGAAGAAAAACATCTGTGCAGCACATCCATTGTAGGAGATGACTTTGTTCTTTGTAAAGAATCCAGCCATCACTTTAGGAGTCACAGCTGAGGAGTAGCCAAAGTCTACTAGAGAAAGGTTACTGAGAAAAAAGTACATGGGAGTATGGAGATGGGAGTCCCAGGAAATAAGACCTACCATTCCCAGATTCCCCACTAGGGTGATGAGGTAGATGATGGTGAACATTATAAAGAGGGGAACCTGAAGCTTTGGTGCATCTGTTAATCCTTCAAGAATAAACTCATTTACCTCTGAGTCATTCTCCATTCGTGCCTCATTACTTTCATCAGTCACCTACAATGAAAGAAACTATCAAAAGAATTAACTTAGCACAATGAAGAACTCTCATATATAAACTATGAGAAGAGACAAATCTAGTGTGAAGAGTACAAATGGGCTTGAAGGCATGGTCATTGTAGAAATTACTGAAGAAATCCATAAATTCAATGATTCCTGATTCCTTTTGAATGGGTGTCCCCATCTACCAATGAAATAATAACTTTTAAGAACTTGGTTTTTATTGGGGAAACAACATATTTATGGATCAGTAAATCCAGATTACATGAAACATAATTTAGTAATTTCAAGACTGAGAGAGCTGGAGTAACTAAAAGAATCAGAAAAGTCCTCAGAGGTCAGCACAGATTGAATAATTAAGACCCCAGGGATACTTTGACTTTCCCATTGTCACTCAAGTAATAAGAATATTGACAGTATGAAGGAAATAAATAGGAAATAAGACTAGGAAAGCAGATGGGAGCCAAACTATGGGGATCCTTCAAATCCAGCCTGAAGAGCTTATATTTTATTCTAGAGATGATGCCAATGAAAATGTTTGAGGTTGTCAGATATGATAACATCTGTACTATTTTAATAGTTCTGGAAAGCAAAGAGATCATTTAATGCTCAATAATACACATTATAGTTTTAATTTGATTAATATTAGCATTGTCTGCCCTACTTTCTAAACATTCCATCATTACTGTGAAGTGAAAATGAGATCAAATAATTGAATTTCATCTTCTCCACTGGCTCATTTCATAGACATTTTTCCCAACTCAAAAGGAGAAAAAACTATATCTTTTGTTGGGCAACTTGCTTCTGAGGAGCATCTAAGCACTAAACAAGGCTAACCTTTGGACAAAAGATCCATAGTGCTTTGTAAGGAAATATTACAAACTTAAAATAATTTGCCAGAGTTTTTTTTTTCCACTTTCATATCCTTAGACCAATGGAACACCCTAATGAAGGATCAGAATTGGACTTGAATGGGATGTATAAGTGGGATGCAAATATTTGAACTATGAAAATCTGAGTTAGAAAATACTATTTTCAGTTGGACTAGACAGGCTCAGAGAGCATCATGGATACTCCAGGGATGTTGTGACTTGCCCACTGTCATTTGAGAAAAAAGACTCATTGATAGGATTTGAACCCAAATCACTTGACCAGAAATCCAGTTATTTCTACTACATCACAATTAACCCAGATATTTCTGACTTCCGTTTCAGCATTCTTACTACTCAGTCATGCCACCTCTAAGAAAAAATAAAAATATCAATCTTAGATTTAATCTATGTCTCATAATCCTGCCACCACTAACTTGTTATGTGATTTGTACTTACCAGATTCATCAGAATAACAGAAAGGTTTCCCTAAAGCTCCAGAGGAATCTGTACCTTTCTGTCATACACTATCCCAAAAGTCTTAGTGTAGTGAATTCTTCTGCATTCTATGTAGCCTATGTTGCATTTTTTTCTGGTAGTGAATTGAAGACTATACCATACCTATTTGAGGACCTTATAATCTGTTTTATTCTAAAGGCTTTTCTTAATTAAATTTAGATGGAGGCAACAAGGCAAAGAAAGAGGATATGATACCTTGTGGTCAGATCTCTGATATTGGTCCTGCTGTATGAATCTAGACTTCAGGGCCATGAATTATGCAAATATATTCTTAATTTCTCATCTGTGTATGTGTTGTTTACCTTCAGTAAAGTAGAACGGTAGGTTCTGGGGGGCAGGAGTTGTTTTATTCTCATCTTTTATCCTTTATGCTTGACCCAGTATCAGAAACTGGCTAGGTGTTTAATAAATGCTTATTCTATCAAATTGAATTGTTGGATTTAGAGAAGGTTAATTAATCTCTCTGGGGCCCTGTCTCCTCATATAGAAAGGATAGTGACATTTAAGGATACTGACAGTTCCTAAGTCACAGGGTTTAAGAGAGTAAAGGTTGCAAAATTCCACATGTTGTAGAATTGGAGTTATTCAGAGCCATATTGACTGGGAAGGTATCTGTGATAATGGATGGATGCTCTAAAAAGGAAAACCACAAAGGCGATCCTAGACTATAAATTAACTGAGGCATCATGGTATAGATGATATAGAATAACATGTTACATATACTTATTATATATGTTATTTCATATTATTTTATTACATATGATAATGTGTCTCTGTAAAATATATAATAATAACTATCATTCACATAGTCCTCTAAGATTTGAAAGGAGATTTATACATTTTGATTCATTTTATCCTTTATATCTTAGGTATATTATCATTTTCCTTTTACAGATGGATAAACTGATGATGAGAGATTAAATGACTTGCATAGGGTCACATGGCTAAATAAAGCCCCACTTGAATTTAGCTCTTCCTCTCTCCAGATGGAACTCTGATTTGAAATCAGAATGATTTGAGATAAAATTATGTCTTTTTTTCCAAAGAGTATGAAAAACCAAGTCACTTTATTTTCATAATTCCAAAATTCTGTCTTACATATTTATTGACTTGGTGACAGAGGACATGCCATGTAAATTAACTTAATTTCTGTTTTATCATCTGTAAAATGAAGATAACTGTGATGCTTCTTTGTGAGGCTTAAATGAAATAATGTGTATAAGACTGTGTAAATGTGAGCTATTATCATTGAGAAGGACCATAATACATTTAACCAAATTTCCTATCTCCCCCTCTGTTTAACTCTGCATAGGACATGTCTTCAATCAATGTTTGACAATTTTTTAAAGTTATTATCATTGGATTACTCTGTTCCCTCTCTTACAATTCAAAAGACTCCTTCTGCTACTGTGGATTATTCTGAGTCAGGCCAAACTCAGGCCAGCCCAGTGATTCAGGCTTGGTGTTTCAATGAGATGCTCCTGGACCATAAAATAAAATTTGCAAATGACTTTATCATTGACAAATGATGGAAAGGATCAAACTTCCAATACTCAAAAGACAGACATTCAGATGAAAGTTACTTCCTTCTGCCTTCATATTCACCATAGAAATTAGTTGTTCAAGTTGTCAGAAAGTCATCCCAGCAGAGCATTAGAACTTCTGCTAAAACTGATGATACTATCTCCCCATTAGGCTGGGCTTTTTATACCTGTGGGGGAAAGGAAGTCAAATCAAACGTCTTCTGCCTTAATGAGCCTCTGAAAAGAGGTGTCACTCCTACTACAGGTTCAGGCACCTTGAAAAGCCTCAGTGGAGTAATTAACAATTGGCTTTCAAGAGCTGGCAAGCTACATGACCTCATTTGAGCTTACAAAATCCTTGTCAAGAAGATTCAGGTTATATTATTTCCATATTTGAAATGTAGGCTGAGCCGAAGTAACTTACCTGTGAATAGCAATGCAGCTAATAAGTGTAAGAGAAAAATAGGATTTCAGTATCGTTCTTTCCAGTTCCAAGTCCGGCAACCCTCTCCATTTTATCATGCTGTTGTTATCTCCTTGATAAATTGTGGAGTCTTGAAATAGATTTCCCAGAATCTAGCTACCTTACTCCAAAGAAATGTTAATGGGGCTCCAGAAGAGATTGATAGTCAATCAATTGCACACACACACATCTTGGGTTTGAAACCTTAATCCAATATTGACCAAGCAAGGAATTGTTTGTTCCCTAAGGTCTAGTGCTAAGAGTTCAAAGGTTTCTAGAAGTCTCCCTATGACCACTATTGCTGCAGAGATATTAGTAGGTTGAGATCTTCCCACTTGATGAGTGTCAAGATGAACATTTGAAACCAAATGAATGAGTCAGTAACTCAAAGAATTCCTGTGTCAGGTTAGTACCACAAAGATGAGCCCTTATAGAGCCTCTCTTGGCAGATGGGGAAAAGAGATGGGTTTATACAGTCTTGAGAGAACAGAAGCTCTTAGGAGATCAGACTTTCTTCAAGACATCTGGCAACTCCACAGCTGACACATGAACAAAGCAACTCATTAAACTCTGTTCTGACCACAGGGACCAACTTTTGATTTCCTAGGGACATCATTATGCTGTGATTACTTTTATTAACCTGAACTAATTATTAGAGAGGTAGAATAGAAGAGGAGCCAGAGCATCAGAATGAGGATCTGGCTTCTAGTCTTGCCTTTACTACATGATAGGGTATGACATCAGGAAAGTCATCGAGCTGCTCCCAGTGTCAGTTTATTAATGTATAAAATGGGTATAATAATAATTCTTCACCTACTTGATCTGAAGAGCTGTGATGATGATAAAGTAATATTGAATGTGAAGAGAGAGTGATGTGAAGTAAAAAGAAATGAGCTTTGATTTAGAACTTGTCATCAGAGTCCTAATTCTGACCTTTTGCTATCTGTATGACTTTAGGCCACTCATTCCAACTCTGAGAATCAATTTGCTCATTTGAAAAAAAATATTACTATCCCCCAAACTGAACAAAGCCATTATAAGAAAGTTGCCTGAAAAACTATAGATAATTATGAACACATGATCTAATATACTTCTTTTCATTTTATATTACTAATCTATTCTCTCCTGAACTCCTGCTCTAGCTAACTGTCCCAAACCTTCACCTTATCCTATCCAGTTGAGTCAATAGGAATGTTCCTTCTGGACATGCAAACATATCAACTTGATGACTGGTAGAACAAGAGAATTCCATAACTGAAATTTACTGGAGTTTTGGCAAAGCTTTTGACAAAGTCCTCCATGCTAGATATGGGACAAGGTAAAGAGAGATAGGCTAAATAAGTACACTTACATTAAATCAGAACGAATTATATAGACAGAGATGTCCACTTGGAAAGTGGTCTCCAGTGTTCCTGGTGATTCTATTTTTTGATAATATTTGACAATTCTAATGGGTAGGTTGGTAACAAATAGGTATCTTGGTGTGGTGCACTGGATAGAGCACTGGGCTTGCAATCAGGAAGACTTTTTTTTCCATGAGTTCAAGTCTAGCCTCAGACACTTCCTAGTTGTGTGACCCTGGGTAACTCACTTGCTTCAATTTCCTTATTTATAAAATGAGCTAGAAAAGGAAATGGAATGGCAAACCATTCTAGTATCCTTGTCAAGAAAATGTCACATGAAGTGACAAAGAGTTGAAAGCAGGTATGAATTTTTATTCCTTTTTCTATATCAACACTGACTAGGATAGTACTTTATCCATAATACACTCTTGAGAAATACTTATTGAATGGATTAAAAGTGGAATGCAGCAGTGCAACCTTGGGTAGTATTGGGGATGGCACATATCAAATCTAAAGCTATCATAGAATTAAGAGAGATATTAAAATGTTAAGTGATAGAAAAAGGACAACCTTAACACTAGAATGATAGACTATATTTACTAAGATGTGATTTTCAAAGGGTAAATGTAAAATTTCACTTGGCTAAAAATAATCTACTCCATGTATACAACATCATGAAGGGACTTACAGAAAACTGTCTGAAAAAGACCTCTGATTTTAATGAACTATAGCCTCAATGATGATCAAGAATGTGCTATAGCATTCCAATAAAATATGATAATGTGATATTTACATAATACCTTCCAAGAATTACAGTTTAACAAAGTGATTTTCATAAATTTTTAATTTGATTCAAAACAGTTAACACTCTCTTCAATTGGACTGAATGAGACTTAATGAAGAAATATTATAATATTCTACATATGTCTTTATTCCAGGGAAAATGAATTTCAGTTAAACAAAGAATTAATTACCTGCACAAATACACAGTTTTGGGCATAATGTAATTTTTCTTCCTGTGCTTCACTAAATCTTTCATTTGATAATTTTCTTTTTAAAATTCAATTTTATTTTATCTTCATTTCTGAATTCTTTCCCTCCAACATTCCCCTCAATACATTAAGAGAGCAAGAAAACTAAAATACATTATAAAAATATATAGTTGAACAAAACAAGTTCATTAGAAATAATTTTCTTTTATAATATTTACATTAATACTCTGTTCTATCAATGTATCTTTTTTTTAGAGGTGACCAGGTGACATTGTAGATTGAGTTATGTGTGTAGAATCAGAAAGATCTGAGTTCAAATCTAGTCTCAGGCATTTATTGTGTAATTCTGGGTAAGTCACTTAACTTTTCAATTTCCTAATTTATAAAATTATAAAAAATGAATTACACCTACCTCTAACAGCTGTTGTGAGATTAAAATAAGATAATATAATGGTATTTAAGATTCCCAGAGCCTATAGAATTGTCTGGAACATAGCAGATTCTTAAGAAATATCTATTAATTTAGTGATTGGTTGTGTCAGCTCCAAATTATGCTAACAATCTATGCTTTTCTTCCTCAAGTCACTCTAAAATTGACCATTTTATTCTTTTACCTCTTTTGCAAAATTTCTATATGTGAAGTAGGATTTCAGAATTATTTTGATCAAAATTGCTCTAATTAGTCATTTGGAACCATCTCTCATATTGTTGGTTCATTTTTCAATTATGTTTGACCCTTCATGATCCCATTTTGGGTCTTCTATTCAAAGATCCTGAAATGAGTTGCTATTTTCTTCTCCAGATCATTGCACAGTGAGGAAACTGAGGCAAACAGAGTTATATAACTTGCCTTGTTCCACACAGCTAGTAAGTATCTGAGGTCAGATTTGAACTCAGGAAGAAGAGTCATTCTGACTCTAGACCTGGTACTTTAGTCACTATACCACTTAGCTGCCTGCCCCATCTGTCTTTTATAAATTTTTTTTTAGTTTTTAAAACATTATTTTATTTGGTCATTTTCATACATTGTTCATTGGAAACAGATCATTTTCTTTTCCTCCCCACCCCCCACCCCTTCCCATGCCTACTGGCAATTTGTCTGGGTATCACATGTGTCCTTGCTTTGAACCCATTTCCTTGTTGTTGGTATTTGCATTAGGGTGCTCATTTAGCCTCTTTCCTCCATCATGTCCCCTCAACCTCTGTAGTCAAGCAGTTGCTTTTCCTCGGTGTTTTTACTCCCTCAGTTTGTCCTCTGCTTGAGGATAGTTTTTTTTTTCTCCTAGATCCCTGCAGGTTGTTCAGGGCCATTGTAAAGTCATTACTGGAGAAGTCCATTACGTTCTCTTGTACCACAATGTGTCAGTCTCTGTGTACAATGTTCTCCTGGTTCTGCTCCTCTCACTTCCTGGAGGTTGTTCCAGTCTCCATGGAATTCCTCCACTTTATTATTCCTTTGAGCACAATAGTATTCCATCACCAACATATACCACAATTTGTTCAGCCATTCCCCAATCGAAGGGCATCCCCTCACTTTCCAATTTTTTGCCACCACAAAGAGCGCAGCTATGAAGATTCTTGTACAAGTCTTTTTCCTTATTATTTCTTTGGGGTACAAACCCAGCAGTGCTATGGCTGGATCAAAGGGCAGACAGTCTTTTATCGCCCTTTGAGCATAGTTCCAAATTGCCCTCCAGAATGGTTGGATCAATTCACAACTCCACCAGCAATGCATTAATGTCCCTACTTTGCCACATCCCCTCCAGCATTCATTACTTTCCTTTGCTGTCATATTGAACAATCTGCTAGATGTGAGGTGATACCTCAGAGTTGTTTTGATTTGCATCTCTCTGATTATAAGAGATCTAGAACACTTTTTCATGTGCTTATTAATAGTCTTGATTTCTTTAACTGAAAATTGCCTATTCATGTCCCTTGCCCATTTTTCAATTGGAGAATGGCTTGATTTTTTTGTACAACTGGTTTAGGTCTTTATAAATTTGAGTAACTAGACCTTTGTCAGAGGTTTTTGTTATGAAGATTGTTTTCCAATTTGTTGCTTTTATTCTAATTTTAGTTACATTGGTTTTGTTTGTACAAAAACTTTTTTAATTTGATGTAGTCAAAATTATTTATTTTGCATTTTGTGACTCTTTCTAAGTCTTGCTTGGTTTTAAAATCTTTCCCTTCCCAAAGGTCTGACATGTATATTATTCTGTGTTCACCTAATTTACTTATAGTTTCCTTCTTTATATTCAAGTCATTCGCCCATTCTGAGTTTTTCTTGTTGTAGGGTGTGAGGTGTTCATCCAGACCTAATCTCTCCCACACTGTCTTCCAATTTTCCCAGCAGTTTTTATCAAATACTGGATTTTTGTCCCCAAAGCTGGGGTCTTTAGGTTTGTCAAAGACTGTCTTACTGAGGTCATTTACTCCAAGTCTATTCCTCTGATATTCCTTTCTGTCTCTTAGCCAGTACCAAATTGTTTTGATGACCGCTGCTTTGTAATATAGTTTGAGAACTGGGACTGCAAGGCCACCTTCCTTTGTATTTTTTTTCATTATTTCCCTGGATATCCTTGATCTTTTGTTCTTCCAAATGAACTTTGTTATGATTTTCTCTAATTCAGTAAAATAGTTCAATGGGTATGGCACTAAATAGAAATATAAGTTTGGGTAGGATGGTCATTTTTATTATGTTAGCTCATTCCACCCATGAGCAATCAATGTTTTTCCAATTGTTTAGAACTAGTTTTAATTGTGTGGAGAGTGTTTTGTAGTTGTGTTCATATAGTTCCTGTGTTTGTCTCTGCAGATAGATTCCTAAGTATTTTATATTGTCTTGGGTGACTTTAAATGGAATTTCTCTTTCTAATTCTTGCTGCTGAACTGGGTTGGAGATATATAGAAATGCTGATGACTTATGTGGGTTTATTTTGTATCCTGCAACTTTGCTAAAGTTGTTGATTATTTCGATTAGCTTTTTGGTTGATTCCCTAGGATTCTTTAAGTAAATCATCATATCCTCCACAAAGAGTTACAGCTTGGTCTCCTCATTGCCAATTTTAATACCTTCAATTTCTTTTTCTTCTCTAATTGCTACTGTTAGTGTTTCTAGTACAATATTAAATAATAAAGGTGATAACGGGCATTCTTGATTTACTCCTGATCTTATTGGGAAGGCTTTGAGTTTATCCCCATTGCAGATGATGTTTGCTGATGGTTTTAGGTATATACTGTTTATTATTTTTAGGAAAGGCCCTTCTATTCCTATACTTTCTAGTGTTTTCAATAGGAATGAGTCCTGTATTTTGTCAAAGGCTTTTTCTGCATCTATTGAGATAATCATGTTATTTTTGTTAGTTTGCTTGTTTATATGGTCAGTTATGTGGATGGTTTTCCTAATATTGAACCATCCTTGCATTCCTGGTATGAATCCTACCTGATTGTAGTGGATAACCCTTGTGATGACTTGCTGGAGTTTTATAAGTTTTTAATTCCTTTGAAATCTATTTGTTTATATATTTTGACAACTTATTTGTGAATGATCTTAATGTTATGTGCTTGTGTTAATTATCTTGAATAAAAAACAATTATCAGAGAAGTTTGATACAGATTATTTTCTTCAGTTATTTGCTTCTCATTTTAACCTACCTGCATTGATTTTGGTTGGACTAAATCTGTTCAATTTCTTATGACTGAAACAGTCTCTTTTGTCTCTTTTATGATTTCTTATTTGGTTAATGACTCTTCTATATTATGGTTTAAGAAAAACCTAGAAAGATTTGTATGAACTGATGCAGAATTAAGTGAGTAGTACCTAGAGAACAATTTCTATGTTGACAAGTCAACAATCATTTATGAAATACTTATTTTGTAACAGAGATTGTGCTAAGCCATGTATTTTAAAAACAAACTCCTCTGAAAGATTTAAGAAGGCTAAGCAATACAACGACCCAATATGATTCCAGAAAGCGAGCAACATTTTGACAAATAAATTATATATTGATTATATATGTATATGTCTATATATACATCTATACATGTGTATCTATAGTTATATCTGTATGATATTACAAATTGAAAAATTGTTTTGTTTAGTTTTGCATATTTATTTTATGAGCTTGATTTTTCTTTGTCTTTACAGTGAGGGAAGAGGAAAAGGAAATGCATTTTTTAATTAAAAAATTTAATGAAAAAATTGCCCCTAGACATGGCTATGAAAAGCATGTGGCTTCATTTCATTCTAATTTTTAACAGTTTCATGTGTTATATTTGTAATAAGTATGCTCTAACTTCCTTCTCATGGAGTCAGGCTAGCTACATCTCTGCTTCAGGGTCCCAGAGGTATCCTGAAGGATTTAAGGGTATCTATTTTCTGATGCCATTGGTTTGACCCCAAACAAGTTGTGTTCTTCTCATTGTTAGCCATCAGTGAGCACCATCCCCATTCTATCCACCCATTTAATAATAATTCATTTCTTGAAAATTTTTAAATGAAGTGGATAGAGAGCCAGGCTTAAAGATTAGATGAATGAGGCTCCAAGATATAGGAATCTCCAAAGTACATAGATTTCCTCCCAATACTTCAAGGAGTTCTCTCTGTATCTGTCATCTTCTCTTTTCTGAGGGGAGAAAACTGATTCAGTACAGTTTCTCCATCATATAAATTCCATCAAGTTGATATTCAAAGGTGACAGTGCTATTGGATAGATCCATGTCTCAGATATGCATTAGCTGGCTGGATCCTGAAGGTCCCTTCTTCTTCCTCAGAGAATTATTGCTGGGCTAGTAGTAAAACTCAGATGCTGGGGATCCAGATGGGTCCCTCTCCTAAACATGTGAAAATTACCTCAAACATAAGTAAAAAAAATAAAAAATAAAAGGAATGAGGCCTATTTCACAGGGCATCATATTGGTTCTAATAGGGAGAAGGTATAAATCTTTCCCACTTAAACCATTGGCTTTCACTGAATGCTGTGAATAGATGAATCAAATGAAAAGTAAAGCCACTGATGAAAGTGCCCAGAACTGACAATGATGTTTTTTTATGTCTCCAAATATGTCTATACAACCAATCTAAAAGTCTTCTAATCTGATGATGAACAAACCAGAGGCTGAAAGTGGCAGCACATGTTCTAGTATCTCTCTAAAACACTTCCATTCCCCATCATGATGATTCTCCCAAAAGTAGGTTCTCCAGGCTCTCCCATAAGGAAAACACCTGATGTACTCTGTGATGAGCTTTATTATATATGCAAGAAAATGTATCCATTTTAATCTGATTGTAATAAATGGTAAAAAATTTTGGGCTAAGTTCTCTCTCCCCAAAACTACTTTCCAATATGACTACAAAATAATAGATTATGAAAATAAAAATCTTAACCCAGGATAAGAAAATTAAATAAAACAAAGCATAAAGGAGCTCCTAAAGGGGAAAAAATCACATGCATTTACAATTGAATTTCCCCAAATGTTTAAAGAGCAATTAATAACCATAATATATAAGTTATTCTCAAAGACTGAGGATTAACTCTACAAAACTTGTTTTATGAGACAAATGATGATCTTAATTTCTGCTCAAAGCAATACAAACAAAGAAAGAGATAAGCTAATATCACTAATGGATATTGATATAAAATTTTATTAATATATTTCAGAAATAATCCACTATGGCTAAATGTGATTTATACTAAAGATAGTTCAGTGCTAGAAAATGTTTGCATAATCCCTCTTATGTTTTCTGAAAAGCCTTACATTAAGAGGGTCAGACAAAAGGCCTGTGACCCAAAACACACCTGAGTACTTCCCTCATCAGATTAAAAATGTAATTGAGAAATATTAACAATATCTACACTATGAGTGGCTACGTGACTCAGTGGATAAAATGCCAGCCTAGAGGTGGGAACTTTTGAATTCATATCTGGCTTCATACACTTGTGACCCTGGACAAGTCACTTAACCCCCATTGCTTAGCCTTTACTGATCTTCTGCCTTGGAACCAAACACATATTATTGATGCTAAGATGGAAGGTACAAGTTTAAAACAAAACAAGACAAAACAGTACTTTAGCCACTTTGGTGACTGAATGGAGAATGGACTGGAGTAGGGAAGAAAGAGCATAGTAGCCTATAGCAATAATTCAGGTGTGAGGGGATAAGAGATTATAGAAGAATGGTGGTTAATGTCAGAGGAGAGAAATGGCATATTTGAGAGATGCTGCCAAGTTAAAGTTGAGAAGCCTTAGCAATGATTGGATATTAGGGTGAGAGTTGTGAACAGTTACAGGTGACTCCTAGGTTGTGAATGTGAGGAACTGGGAATATGCTGTTGTCTGCTAGAGTGGTAGGAAAGGTAGAAGGTCAGAGAATGTTTAGGGGGAAAGATAATGAGTTCAGTTTTGGACATGTTGAGTTTAAGATGTCTCCTGGACTTCCAATTTGAAGTGTCTGAAAGGTAATTGGAAATGTGAAATTGAAGGTCAGCAGATAGGCTAGGGCAGGATAGATAGATATCAGATTCTTCAGCATAGGAGTGGTATTTAAGTCCATAGGAGCTGATGAGATCTGTTCAAGTGAATTAGTAAAGAAGAGGAAGAAGAGGAAGAGGAAGAGGAAGAAGAAGAAGAAGAAGAAGAAGAAGAAGAAGAAGAAGAAGAAGAAGAAGAAGAAGAAGAAGAAGAAGAAGAAGAAGGAGGAGGAGGAGGAGGAGGAGGAGGAGGAGGAGGAGGAGGAGGAGGAGGAGGAGGAGGAGGAGGAGGAGGAGGAGGAGGAGGAAAGAGGGAGCAGGAGAGAACTCAAACTCAATTTCACACTTATGGTTAGGGGACAAAATTAACTGAAAAAGAAGTCATAATATAGGTTGGATCAGACTTGGGAGAAAGTGGCATCCTGAAAACCTAGAGAAAAACAATAGTGATCAATAGTTTCAAAGGCTATGGAGAAGTTAAGGAGACTGCAAATTGAGAAAAATGCCACTATATTTTGCAACTAAGAGTTGATTAGTAAATTTGGTGAGATCAATTTTGTTGGACTGATATAGGTGAAAGCCTGAAGGTAAGAAGAGAATGGGAAGAAAGTATGAGGGGGGGGGGTCTATTATAGATGACATTTTTTAAGGATTTAACCAGACAGGGCAGAAGAGATATAACACTGTACTTAGTGGGATGGAAGGATCAAGTGGGTATTTCTGAAAAAGCCACTATGAAGAAAGGGATAGTGAGTTGACAAGGGATGGATAATATAGGGTTCTCTAGCAGCAGAGAGGACCCAAATGAGGCTGTATAATATAAATATGTTGTTGATTGTCCCAAAGAATGTGGAATTTTTAAGGAAATGGGAAATAGAGGTAGAGAATATTTTCTGTCTGCCTTCAGAAGAGCAGATTCTTAGGATGGCAATCAAAAGGGTTAAGTGATTTTCTACATCTTTGGTCAGAAGTATGCATATAGTAGTATGTATCAAATGGTAGGAGCAATCTGAGACAGAAGCTTGGAAGGTTACAATATGATAAGTGAATTAGGAACTCAAGAGAACAGCATAGAGTTGAAATGATTCACCAATGGGTCAATATGAGGGAAAGAGGGGAGTGCAGGCCTGGTTGAAATCTGAGGGATTAAAGTACTGAAGATCATGTTGTGGGCGAAGAGCATAGTTTGCTAAGGAAATGGAGAGAGGAGTGGAAAATAAATAGATTGTGCTCATGTAAAGGGAATTAGTATTATTAAATGTGGAAGTGGAATATTTTTGGAGGATCACAAGATTAAGGAATGGGAAGTGAGTAGGTTGAGGAGAGTGGTTCAAATATATGATAAAGGGTCACTATGTATGTTAACTTACGGAGGAGGGAAGGGGACTGGACAAGAGAAAGGAGGACAACAGAAAGTAGCTCCTGGCTTTTGATTAAGTGATCTATATGAATAACATGAACCTGAAAGGAGCAGAGCATACTGAGTAATGGAGATGGGGAGAATCTGGGAGTGTCAGTAAGGAATATATTTTCCAACTGTTCTGCTTTGACTAGTGAGCTGAGGAGAATAAGGGAAAGTGCAGCCAGAAATGGAAAGGATGATGAGGGAGTCGAAGGGAAAAGCCAGGCCTTCACTAGTAGCTAAAAGATGCCAGGAGTAACAAAGGGGGAAAAATTAAGATGAAGAAAATTTGTTGCCTATGGAACAGGTATTCCAGAGGGCACAATGGAAGGGGTTGGTAACAAATACTTGGAACTCGGGGAGTTTAAGGAATCTGGGGATAAGGATAAAGATTCAGGTAGTGGGGATGGGAAAAGGGGTGTAGTTGATGATCTACAGGCATAGTATTCAAATGAACTGTGACAGTTGGCAATTGTCATTGTCAGTATCAAAATTCTTTTTTTTCTGGTTTCATTTTTCAGGTCTCTTTCTACCACACTATATTGTATCTGGAAAGGTTAAAACTGATCCCCTATGAACTTCAAAAATATCTTTAATTATGGAGATTGAAGTCTGGAGAAAGAAGATTTACATTGCATTTTCTTTCCAGTTGAAATGTTAAGCCTAATGAGTTTGCTGTCTAATAGCTTTCCAGAAAGCATTCTTGACATCTTTGTTCCTCAGACTATAAACCAGAGGGTTTAGCATAGGAATGACCATGGTGTAGAAAACAGATGCCATTTTGTCTGTGTCCATGGAATGGCTGGAGTTGGGCTGTAGGTACATGAAGATGATTGTCCCATAGAATATGGAAACTGCAGAGAGATGGGAAACACAGGTGGAGAATGCTTTCTTCCGGCCTTCAGAGGAGCGGATTCTTAGAATAGCAACAAAGATGAACAAATAGGAAGTTAAGATAACCAAGAGGGCAAAAAGTACATCGAGTCCTGCAATTGTGAAGAGTATCGTTTCATTGGTGTGGATATCAGAGCAAGAGAGAGCCAGGAGTGCAGGAATTTCACAGAAAAAGTGATGTACCACATTGGAGCTACAGAAGGACAGTCTGAAGGTACATCCAGTGTGGATACAAGACTGCAGGAAGCCACAGACATAGGAACCAATGGCCAGACCCAGACACACCTTAGATGTCATAGTGGTGGTATAATGCAGAGGATTACAAATAGCTGAATGACGATCGTAGGCCATAGCAACCAAGAGAAAACTTTCAACAATGGCAAAGGCTACAAAGAAAAACATTTGTGCAGCACATCCATTATAGGAGATAATCTTATCCCCTATGAGGAGCCCAGCCATCACTTTAGGAGTAACTGCTGAGGAGTAGCCAAAATCCACCAGAGAGAGGTTACTGAGGAAAAAGTACATGGGGGTGTGGAGACAAGAGTCCCAGGAAATCAAGACTATCAGGCCCAGGTTCCCCACTAGGGTGAAGAGGTAGATGATGGTGAATATTATGGAAAGGGGGATCTTAAGCTTGGGAACATCTGTTAATCCCATAAGGATGAATTCCTTTACCTCTGAGTTGTTCTCCATAGATATCATTTGGGAATGGAATCATTTACCTGTTTCAAGAGAAATCATCAAATGAATTCAGCACATTTAATTTCTTCAGGTGGGTGGGGAGGGGAATCTCATTTGACAAGTGAGGTACTAGGAAAATTGGAAGTTTATGGCAGTTACTCTAGAACCTACCAATTAACTGATTCCTCTTGGGAGAATGGTCCTCATCTACTGCTTTTCAGCTTTTTGTAACCTGCAACAGAAATTCATTTCAAGTACTATTTCAAAAACTTATGTTGGTGACTCCTTGTTCCATTGTGAAGTTTGTACATGCAAAGTTTGTAGTGGTGGAGAGAATGGGGAAACTAAGCTATACTTATGACTATGCTGCAGTTTTATCAAGATTCTGTTTTCCAACTTGAATTAAAAAGAAAAAAAAGCAAGAGAAAGGAAGGAAAAGAAAAAGGGGAGAAAAGAAGAGAGAAGAAAGGGTTAAATGGTAACAGAAAGAAAGGATTGTCAGAAGCACTAAGTGTCCACTGTGTGTCCACAAAATCAAAGAATTAATGCTGCTAAATTTGAGATAATCTGAATTTAATTCAATTCTTTTCAATGTAATAGCATTATTGAAATGCCTACTATGTGCAAATCTCTACATTAGACAGAGTATCTGAAGATTAAAGAAGAATCCTTCACAGAGCTTTTTATTTGTCCTTTGTTTTCTAAGAGGACCAATGACATCATGCGATGATGTATTGTATGAATTTAATTGAAGTATGGAAGAATTATATAGTTAGGAGCCTCATTCTCTTTTTCCAGAGTAATTAAAGTTTAGCAGTAAGACAAAAATCAGTATGACCGGGGATGGTCCAGGACGCACTCCATAATGCCTTCTTCAGCCATCTTCATGGCCTTTAGGAAAAACAATGTTCTCATCCATCCATTCTTCCAGGGGAATTCTTTATATACATGGGGTAGACATTGCTATAACTCATAACTGGTTTGAGGCCTGTCAGTTACCCTCAACCTGGCTCAGCTGGCCTGGCTGAGATGGTTTTACTGAGTTTTTGCCACTGCCCACGCTACAGCTTTTCAGAGACACAGGTGAGAGTTAGGTAAAAGTGGACACCATAGGCTGATGAAAAGGGTTTGACAAGCCCTCATGCCAGATGAGCTAATCCTCTCTGACCCCAGAGTTTAGATCTTAGTGGAGTACCACAACATTTACATGGATGAATAAAGTTAACAACCAATATAATATTGCTCTTTACTAACTTGATTCTGCTGATGAAAAATAAAAATCAGATACTGAGAAATCTCCTGCTCTCTCACACTTATGTCATCCATCCCACCGAGGAGAACTGATAGGGAATACAAAGTTGTCCCATGGTTCTTCAAGATTGGGTGGCCTTCCATCCCTAAGTTCATTATGTACCTTAACTAGTTCATCTATAGAGTGTGGCCAGTGAGGATAGACCCAAGAAATAAATCTTTCAACCCTCCCGCACTGAAAATCCTGCCTGCTCCTAGTTCTGTTATAGTTCACTGATCCATAGTCAAGTGACTGGCATAATGCAATTCATCCCCAGTGTCAATAGAAAAGCATGCTTGGATGCTCTATGTAGTACCTTTTCACAATGAATCAATAAAAGGCACAAACAATGGCTATCTAATATCTACTGTAGAGCTTCAAGCCTGAAGGTATTTCCAGGTAGTGCATTAGATAGGGATTGACTTGAATTCAGGAAGATTTCAGTTCAAATCATGTCTCTGATTCATTAACTATGTAACTCTGAACAAGCCACTTAATGGCTGTTTGCCTCAGTTTCCTCATCTGTAAAATGGAGATAATAATGACACCTACTAACAGAGTCATTGTGAGGATGAAATGAGATAACACAAGTGACATACTTTGTAAACTTTAAAGTGATATATATAAATGTTAATTATAATTATTATTTTTAGATCCAGGTCAGTCCTTTATAATGTACAGAGAAGTTTTGCAAGATGCATTCATCTTTTCAATCTATTCACTTCCCTACCCCTACTTCTCTCAGAGGCAAGCTTAGAAGTCCAAGAAAATCTGCATTGCTTCCAACTAAATTTTGATTCATCACACCCAGAGGGCCAATCTTTAGATGAAGGATTCAGGCTTTAAATTCCTCCTCACAGTGTGGAGACATAGCAGAACCCTCTGCGGAAAGAAAAACCTGATGCCTGTGATTTTCTATTCAGTATTCTGTTTCTTGGCAGGGATCTTACATTGCCTCGAACCACAGGTCATTCATCACTCCTAGTAGAGATTGGGCTCAAAGGTAGACTCCCAAAGGGATCTTCTGCCATTTTAACATGACATCTCTGACTTTCCTTCCAGTTTACTTATTGAGTTATGTCAAATATTTCTTTGTCTCTTCACTTCCTCTGACTTCTCAATTTTATGAAAAGGATTGAACTAAGGCCCAGATATATGTTAGTTTTCTGGATGTAGAAGAGACATCAGTCAAAAACATCATTTGAGAATTATCCCACACCCCACTCCCAATTTGAATCTTTTTAGCACTATCTGTCCATTCTTTTTCTTTTTTGAGGAAAGTACTGTTTGTTAATTATTATGCAGATCTTCACTTGACTCCATAAATTGGTCTTGTTTAGACCAGTATTGAAAGATCAGAATCAGCTTTAAAAATTCTATTTGGGAATAGCATAGAGATGTTGCAACTACAGTTGTACACATAGAAAATAGACCATTAGCAATAGCATCTTTAAATAAGGAAAGGAACTATATAATTCATAGTTATTTCCTTATATACTTATGGAAATTTGGAACAGGACTTCTTTCACTTTAGTCTACTCTGTGGTCTGTTAGCAGAGTATAGGGGAAGACATTTTTCAAAGAAGGGGAGAAAAGTAGATTCCAGTAAATGAAGATAGGTAAAATTTTGATGACTTTCCCAAAGGAAATAATGGTAATAGCTAGCATTTATAGAGTACTTCAGGTTTTCAAAGTTATATATTATCTCATTTAATCCTTACTATGACCTCAAAGGTAGATGGTATAATTATCCCAATTTTACAGATAAAGAGATCAAGCCTAAGAGAGGTTAAGTGACTTATCCAGGCTCACACAGATCATAAGTATCTGATAAAGGATTCAAGTCCAAGTCTTCCTGACTGCAACATTCTATCATGGTGGAATTCTAGAGTGGATTGTTAAACTATTGTTTTATGAGCACTTAAAAAGTAGAGTTGGACATTAGGAAGCAGCATAGGCTAATTAAGAATGTCATAACAAACTTTCCTTTCCTTTTTGAAAAGGTCCCTAAATTAAAAGAACCTGGAAATGCTATGATCTGGTATTTTCTAAAACAATGGACAAAGTCAATCTGACCTTGCAGACAAAATTGAGATGTATTCATTGGTTTTCAGTAGGGTAGATTATAGTTGTCTGAGCAATCATAAAAAGGCTTAATTGGGAGATTACTATCCACCTATAGATGAATTCCTACTGTTGTTCCATTGACTCTTTCTCATTCTCACCTTATGTACATGTTATAATTATCTTAGAGGGGCTTTGGGGGCTCAAATGAGAAAATGAATATAAAGTGCTTTGAGATCCTTATATAAAAGCAAATTATTATTCTGTTCTTATTTTTGGTGTTATTGCATCCAGAATTGAATGTGTCTATATTCAATATGACCACAATTAACGTGTGATAGTTTATTAAGGCTTTGCTAACTGTAAAGAACTCCATTCAGCTTTTTAAGCCTCCAATGTTTATTCAGTTCCTGAAGAGCCCCAAGCTTGAAAAACTTCAAGCATCATCTAGGATAATAATGGTCATTCGTATAGCCTTGACATTTTGGAAAGCACTTACCATATATGCTATCCTTTGATCTTTAAAACAAATGCATGATTAAATAGTATTATTTCAGTTTTATAGATGAAGAAACATGCTTAGAAGTGGCATGCTTATGATTAGCCCATTTCAAATCTTATCTCATTTGATCTTCAGAACAATTTGGGGAGATAAGTGTTATTATTATATCCATTTGTCAGACAAAGAAATCAAAGCAGATGGAGGTTAGTGATTTGCCTAGAGACACAGCCAATAAATATGAGGCAAGATTTACCTTCTTGTCTCTTTGATGTTGAGTACAGCTATTCTGTCTATTATGATCTTTCTGACTTCAAATTCAGTGGAGTGACCACTATGTCCAATTGCCTCCAGATAAGTAACCAAGTATGGGATTGGATTTCTGATAGCCTACCTGGCTCTTGGAGATGGGTTGCGTAGAGATGGCCAAGGACCTTCACCCAGAACTCTTGGGTTTGAAATACTGAGAATAGGAAAAAAAGTGATATTGTCAGGAAAATCCTTCTTCCTGAGTGCTAAGTGATTGAAGTGCCTTGGATCCGGAGAGATTGTCCCTGGTCACTGCTGCTTATGGATGGCAATAGATTTGTGACCTGGAAACCAGATGAATGAGTAAATGACCCAGGGCAATCTTGCTTGCCTCAGGATCCTTCTAAGGCAATGGGACCTCCTAAATACTTTTAGATATCAGTAGTGAAAGGAAGGATTAGGAATGGTCTTTATACAGATAGAGTAGCACAGCATCTCTTTGATGACCATGCCCCCTGAAGGCACTTGGTAACTGCTCAGCCTGCTTATGTACAAAACAAGTCATTAATTTTTCTTTGACTGTAGGGACTGAAGTCTGATTGTCCAGGGAGACCATTTTTTTTCATGGCTGAATTTACCATTACTATGTTCTTGTTATCAAGTTTAATGAAAAGGACATTGGGGGTAGGGTCCTACAGCATACTAGTTGTATGACTTTGGGGAAGTCACTGACCTGATCCAAGCCTCAATTTATTCATAAGAGTTATAAGGATAATAATCTTTGTCTAGATTACCTTGAAGTATAGTGAGTATCTAATATGCTACTGCATGTGAGACAGTATTGTGTAGGGAAACGAGCACTAAATTTGGGCTTAGCTCATATGGGTTGGACATAGGGCATCAAGGAAGCACGCTGCACAGATCACTGAATCTGGGATCAGGAAGACCTGAGTTCAAGTCCAACCCAGTACATTTTCTAGCTATGTGGCTTTGGGTAAGACATTTAATCTCTGTCTCTTTCAGATAGTTATTCCCAGCACATAGTAGGAACTTAATAAATATAAATGAAATAAATAAAACTTCCTGCCTTCCTCATAGCTCCAACTAGTATTAGCAATGAAAATTTTGGCATATCAAATACCTTCTCTGACCCTCAGTTTCTAAATTTATAGAATGAAGATATACTATTTTTATTATCTATCTCACAGCACTGTTGTGAAGAGTCCCTATGGAATACATATATTTTTAAAAAGTCTTACTATTATTTCTTCTATCACCTCTTAATTTTTCATGAGCCTTTTCAAGGCATCCCCTCATTTGATACCTTATTTTAAGCTATTATATTTAGTAATTATATTCCTGAAGAACATTTGCACATGAGATTTAGTACTAGTAAATGAGATATCAATTGCAAACATTTTAATAAAGCATTTGAAAAGGTTCCTATTAGTGCTTTTGTGGACAAGATAGAAAAATATAGCCTATGCAACAGTCCAGTTAAATGGCTACTCATTGAGTTGGACTTATTAACTTGATGTGCTTTTGGTACATGGTCTTTAACTGTGTCCCAAGGAATTGTCTTTAGCCTTTTACTATTTACCATTATAACAGCTCCTTGAAGGAATCAGCTGTTTTCCAATCCTTGTCTTTGTATCCCTTAGCATAACAAATTAATGAAATTAGGTATTTTAAGTTTGTTGAACTCAACTGGTAATGATTTGGGGAAAAGGTTTAGATGTCATGCTCATGAAACTCACAGATAACACACAGGTAGATAGAATGGCCAGAATTTTGAGTGATCGAATAATGAAAAAATAAGATTTCAATCTTGACCACAATAAATAAAATTCAAATGTGAAGAAGATAAAAAGATTGTTTTATATATGTGGTCAAAAATTGATTCAACATACAAAATAGAGGGGAGAGAGAAAGACCAGGGTGGATACTGGATTGTCTGAAAAAGATCTTAGGGGCTCAGTGGATTACTATGTCAAAATAAGTCAAAAGTGAACTATGGCAGACAAAGGTAATAATAATAATAGATGGCATTTATAGAAGCCTTTGAAGTTTGCAGCTTGTTTTGTATACATTATATCACTTGAACCCCCTCCCAAAATTAATACTCTTTTAGATTCTATTAGGAAAATTATAATTCTGAAAATGAATTTGGTAAAAGTTTCACTGTTTTCTGCCTGGATCAGATCATCTTGACAATGTTATATTTAGTTATGGGAACCACATTTTAGGGAGAACATGGATAAAGCGAGATACATGTATAGCATGTGGTAGTGGTAGTCTCTTGGTGACCGAGAATGACGATTGTCTTAGTGCATTATCATCTATTGATGTACCCTCATGTGGCTTTGGAGTCCAAAGGCTGAGGTGCAGAGTTTGTGGCACATGGGGCATGGGATGCCAGGTGTTATGGGAGGTGCGGTTGTGACCTGGTGTCGGCATTCACATGCAGGGGCAAGACGTCGACGTCACTCATCTTCAAAGGTGGGACGTCGCTCATCTTCAAAGGTGGTGGCGGCATGGCGAATGTGGATTTGCCAGCATGTGGTAAGGATGGTAAATAGCTGGTTAATCATGTTATTATTGATGGAAGAGACAAGAGAGATTTAATCTGGTTTAAAAAGTAGATTCATAGGGTACAAGATAACTGACTTCAAGAATTTGAAGGAACATCATGTGGAAGAGTGATTAGATTTCTTTTGTCCTAAAAGTAAGAATGTGGGAATAATCAATGGTTGGGAGATGTAAAGTGGCAAATTTGAGCAGAATATATGGAAAAAAGTTCCTAAAAGAACAATTTCAAATGGAAATAGACATGATGTGAATTCCTAGTAGAGAATGGATAATAAACTGCAACCATAACTATCTCTGGCTCTCTCGCTCTCTCTGTGACTCTTGTCTCTCTGTCTCTCTGTCTGTCTGTTTCTCTGTCTTTCTCTCCCTATCCCCTTATTCTACATCCTGTTTCATTGTATGTGTATAATATATGTATATATTCTAAACCATTTATTAACTTTCTGTTTATTCTTTTTAATGCCATTCATAGTATATGTATATTTATGACTGATTAGGATCCAAGAATGGCAGTCCCTTTGCCCTTGGTAGAGAAAAGTAGGTTATAATTTTTTTGTAAATTTATTCTATTTTAAAATTTTGCAATTCTTCCATTTCTTGCTTGAATATCCTTGAGAAGATTTTGCTTAATTGGATATCTTGCCAATATTTCCTTAAATGGGTTTTGTAAAGATTAAAATTAAGGGGAGACTGAGGAGACTGAGGCAGGTAGAAATTAGTTTCTCTCTGCAAGTAGTATTATATTTTTTAGAGGTTTATTAAAGGTTAAGGATTTAAGAATATACATGTAAGAAAAGGCATGTGCCATGTGGGCCATGAGACTCACCCAAAATTTCACTCACATCATGAGATGTGCCTGTTTTCCAGCAGAGACAGGAAGTAAAGACCCCCCGCCTATGGGGAAGACCCTTTAAATAAAATTTTGCTCTCATCCCAGGTGAGAATTCAGTGAGATTAGAGGGCATTCTGGGAGCTAGCAAAGACTCCTGGGGAATGGAGTCCAGAGTTCAAATCTCAATTTTACATTTCCCCTGTTTGATCCACTGGGAAGAAGGACTTCCCCAAAGGATCATAAAAACATAATCAATTTAAAGATTACAATAATTTGAGGATAAGATAAAAAAAAGTAGAAAACCAATAATTGCTGGACACATTGACAGAAAGCCAGTTAGGGGGCAGTCTCCTTTGGCATGAAAGCATACATACAAATAAATGTTCAATCAACCACACCCAAAGTTCATTTTTGTGCAGCTTGTGGTCTGGAGGCTTCTTCATGGTGGCTTCTCCAACAGTTCAGTTCTAGATTCAGAGAGGTATCATCTTTCTTTACCTAAAATTCTTCTCAAAAGGAATTTAAACCTTGCAATTTAAATAATGATATTTTTTTACATTCTCCCCATTAAGAGGGTGATTAAAAAAACAGGATCACTTAGGGATGCATGGCTGAGGTATGAGGTATGTGAATCAATTGGCAAGAGATATTAAAAAGATATCAGAAAAATCCAAATAAAAAGAAAAAAACTCTGGATGAAAATATAGACTATCAAAGTCTTATGTGTAAAAATTCCAAGTAAAAAGAAAAATAAATCTATAACAGGTCCTTGAATCAGGGCCCAATTAAAATGATCGAAGCAATGATGCATTTACCCAGTCAATAGCCAGGACTACAGAAAGGTACCACACTATGAAAGGCAGAAAAGAGACCAGATTATAGGAGCCAAGGTTTTGGGGATACTCATTTGTGAGTATCTTCAGAGTGAGGGTGGACACAAGGGAGGCCTACATGTTAACTGTAAACCTTAAAATTTCTTAGACTTATGAATGTTGGAAATTTCCCCATTGGGAAATTTCATACTTGAAAAAATTTCTTACTGATAGTAAGAACTCTATTGGAATGTGAAACTCCTTGGCATGGGAGGATCCTTCTCCTCCCTACTTAAGACTACTTTAGGACAGAAACCTTTTGCTAAACAATGGAAAGGGCTTTGACCTATGCTTAAGCATAGAACAGGAAGTTCTTTGAGTCATGATTGATTTTAGAATTGATACAATAGAGATACTTGGAATGACAGAACCAGGTCTTGGAACTTACAATCTCCACCCTACTCAGAGTAACAGGATTTAGGAAGGGCTGCAGCAAAGATCAAGATTTAATTATTTGAGAATATGACCTTCAACAGACATGTGCAAAGGCCATAGAACTCTGGGCAGTCCTGGGTTAAGCTAGAGCCACCATTGGCACAGGGGAGACATCGACAGTGATTGGTAGATGTGAGAACTGAGGGGAGGGGACTTAGATGGTTTCTTTAAAGATAGCGGGGTCTGAGGAGAGAGGGAGGAGTTTTTTATTTTTTTGCTCTGAGAGGAGGAGGTTTTGCTCTGAGAGGTTTTGCTCTGGAGGAGTCTGAGAGGAGAGAGGTCCTGGAGGGAGAGCTCCTGGAGAGATCTGAGAGGAGGGCTTGCTCTGAAGGAGGCTGGAGGTGGAGGCCCCTGAGACTGTTTCTCCATTTTGGTCACGTGAGTGATAGGGACTGATCTCTTTTCTTTGTCTCAGCTATCTAAGGGCTTGGGCCTTTGGCCCAGCCTAAGCAGAGGGGGTATTTAAGCCCTATTCCCTTCTCTCTCCTCTCCTCTCTCTCTCTCTCTCTCTCTCTCTCTCTCTCTCTCTCTCTCTCTCTCTCTCTCTCTCTCATGCCTTTCTTCCTCCTGTTTGTAATTAAAAACTCCATAAAGGTTGACTGCTGACTTGAGTTTTCATTTAGGAATTACATAGCTGAATTCCTTGGCGACCTTAAATTAATATATATCAGTCTTTTAAAGTGATTTCCATATCACATAACATAAGTCAAGTGTCGCAACCCCAAGTCTCACACTGGGTTCAAAACTTTGTATTTGCCTAGAAGTGCATCAATCCATCCTGGATTGACTTTTCTTTGGCTCTGTGCAATGGCTCTGTTGTGTATATCTTGTCCTGGAATCAGACAGAATCTTTAAGCAAATTCTGAGAATTTTTAAAATAATTAGTGGCATCATTTTTATAGTCACAAGCTTTTTGGGCATGCTCTGACAAATGTATTTCAAACTTATAGTACTGAAAAGTCAAAAAGTTAAAGAAAATCTTAATGCTGGTGACATGTGCTTCAAATATGAAAAGGAGAGAAAAATAATAAAAAAACAAATAATATATTGCACATGCAAGAAAAATATAATAATAAAAGAGCTTTAAAAATTCAAAAATATAGCTTATAATCATTTACACTCTGTGTCAGTTAAGAAAATATAAAATGCAAGGCTTTCTCACCAAAAATGAGATCCATTTCCTCTTAATATCTGGCCATGATTACTGTGAGTAGAAGGCAAATGAATGAACAAGGTAACAATTTTTCATTTTTAAAAATACAGTAGTACAAATACATAGGTATCAATATTCCCAAAATTCTCAATAGCCCAATTAATTACAATAGCAAACAAACACACTTTCATATTTCACATAAGTTGCTCTTTGACATTTTTTAAAACCTATGAATTGATGGATATTTGTCACAAGTTTTTACAATCATAGCAATCTTTCAACCTTGGTAATAAACATATTTTTTAAACAAAGTAAAACTCATCTTGGGTTAAGAACATAATCAATAAATCTATATATCATTCTGGTGGAAGTTAAGTAGTGAGCTGAAGGGTATAAATAAAGGGGTGCTCCTTTTTGGAGGCTTTTTAGGGGTACAAATGCCCTGAGATTAACTGCCCCAACTTCCATTCACATATTTAGAAATGCGGGAATGTTGGGGGTTATAAAATGTATTTCACTTCAGGGGAAATAGACACTAAAAGATCAGCCTAGTGCAAATATTAATAATATGGAAATAGGTCTTGATCAAAGACACATGTTAAACCCAGTGGAATTGATTGTCAGATATGGGAGGGGGAAAGGGGAGAGAAAGAGGCTTATAACCATGGAAAAATATTCTAAATCATTTAATTAAATAAAAATTTCAAAAATAAAATAAACTACTGTTTTACAATTGTTTCTTATCTTTTAAATAAGATTTTAAAAGAATTTCTAGTCTACCTCACTATTGCCTATGGAAGCCATCTTTTCAATTTTGTGTGTAAGCCAGATGTTTGCTGATTTACATTCTTTCTGGCCTCTTTGGTGTCCTTGTTATAGAAATTATTTTGCATTAGTTTAACTAATTCTTAACTAAAATATCTCAATGAAATTTTTACAGTCTATATACTTTTTATTTTCCATTTCCTATTTTTAATTTTAATTTCTTTTAAAATAATTCAACTTTAAATGTGTTCTTTTTCTCATTACTCTAATTTCCTGTTTTGTTTTGTTTTTTGTACTAATTCTGATTTTGGTTCTAATGACTAAATATTATCTGATTGTTTATAGCTAGCTAGCTGACTTCCACATTAATAACAAATCTTTTTCCTTTCCATTAAAAGATAATCCATTTAGTGATTTCTTTACGATATTATTTGATGTTTGGCATACTTGACAAATGCCAATTCTATTTTTGAAAATGTCCTTGCTTTCTGTCCTAACATCAACTCAAAGTTAGAAGGGCAAGGGCTAGGCAAATGGGACTAAGTGATTTTCCCAGGAAGTCATAGAGAGAATGTGTCTGAGGCCTAATACAAACCCAACTCCTCCCAGCTACAGACTTGGTGCTATATCTACCTGAATCTATTTTTCAAAGAAATTAATCATTTTCAAGGCAATTTTCAGTCAACTGAAAAAAGTGCTCTAAATTATCCTTGATTAGAGAAACATAAACTAAAGCAATTATAAGGTTCTACTTCACACCTATCAGATTGGCCAATATGACAGAAAAGGAAAATGATAAGTATTGGAGGAAATATGGAAAAATTTTTGACACTAAATGAACTGTTGGTAGAATTGTGATCTGATCCAATCATTCTGTATAGCGACTTGAAACAATGCACAAAGGGCTCTAAAACTGTACACACCCTTTGATCTAATAGGTCTGTATCCCAAAGAGATCTTTTAAAAAGGGAAAAGAACATATTATACAAAAATATTTATTGCAGGTCATTTAGTGGTAGTCCATCAATTGGGGAAAGATAAATTATGATATAGGATTGTGATAGCATAGTTTTGTGCTATAAGAAATAAAAAGCAAGATAATTTTAGAAAACCTTGGAAAGAGTTACATGAACTGATTGATACTGAGTGATATGAGCAGAAACAGAAGAACAGTGTACACAGTGGCAGCAATATTTTTTGATGAACAACTGTGAATGACCTAGGTATTCTCAATAATGGAGTGATTATGACAAATCCAGAGATTCATGATGAAAAATGCCATCTATTTCTAGAGATATTGAAGAAGTCTGAATGCAGACCAAAAGATACTATATTATCATTTCCTTTCTTCTTTTTCTTTTCATTTGAAATCTCTTCTCTTCCACAAAATGACTAATATGGAAAAATGTTTTATGTGATTTCACATGTAAAACCTATAGCAGATTGCTTACTGTCTCAGAGAAGGGGAGGGAAGGAGGTATGGATGGAAGGTGGGAAAGAGGACTAGAATTTGGAACATACTTTTTTTTAAATGAATGTTAAAATTGTTTTTATAAGCAATTAGGGAAAAATTAAATATTATTTTAAAAAGAAAATTCAAATAAAAAAGTAAATATCCATATTTAAAATTCTATTCTAATGACTCATAATAATCTGAAGATAACTGTATTCTTGAAGGCTGTACCAATATAATGTTCCGTCAGGTTGGTTCAGCTCTATTGGAAAGGCTTTAAACATAATCCTGCTAATATTCTCAGTTCATTCTCCAAAGATCTATGAAGCTAATTATATAGAGTATCATCTAAAGACTGACCCTTTGATGGTGATTTTTTATTTTCTCACTTTTTGTCATCTATAACAACAAAGTAGAAATGACCTTTGGCCTTGCGATGTGTCTTTATACTTCTGCAGCTAAATGGAAGAAGAAAGGGAAATGGGGCAAAAGATGCCATAATGACATGCTTTAGACTATTTATGAACTCCAATTTGACCATCAATGTTCTATATATCACATCCTTACCCAATAACCAGTGAATGGACATATAGTTGTATGCACTAGGAACTTAATTGTATCAATCTTGACATTCTTGCTATAAATGAAATCAGAAAATAAAGGAAGGTGCCCATAAAGATTGTTGCTCATCCTTTGTTTTGAAGAGCACTAATGATATTGTAAGGTGTGTGAGTGGGATTTAAGTAAGGAAGAATTGTTCAAAATTGTCAGCCAAACTCTCTCTTCCCAAATCATTGATATACAAAGGCAAGGCAAAAGGCAGGATGACTTGTGATGGCTTAAGTTGCAGTGATTGACCTTGACATCTTTAATGTCTGACCAAGCTCTAAGTGCCCCACAGTTCCTGTTTAAAAAAAAACAAAACAAAACAAAAAACTTCTTGAGTTTTTTTGAGAACAAATTGTTCTCAAGTGTCCATTGCACTGGAGGAAGTATTTATACACTTGGCATAGACCTGCCCATAATTCACCAATGGGTTTGAGACCTGCTAGTTACTCTCAACCTGGTTGATCCCCTATACTGAGATGGTTTTACTTGGATATGTCTTTTGCACATGTTATAGCATCTTGGAGCCACAGATGAAAGTAGAATGAAATGTAGACAGCAAAGGTAGATAATCAACCCTTAAAATTATGTAGCAAGCCATTAGATGAGATGTCCTAGTTCTCCCAAACATCTCATACTCTATAGTTAAATAAAAGAATGGTTAACAGCAGTTTGCTTCTTAAAAAGTCAAAATAAAGACTTGGTGTGTATGTTTTTATAATATGTCTAGACATAACAAAATTATTTCATGGAATTTATGATTATTTTATAACAGGATAGTAACAACAGTCCAAAAGATGACCAAGAAAATCAGTAGAGCATATGCCCATCACCAGTTTCTGAGGATGAAGTGGTGGACATTCTGTGAAGAACTCGGTAAGATCCTTCAAATGACATGATGCATGGTCATATGTAAAATCAGTCACTAATGCAGAATCATTTTGAAGTGACCACATGTTTTAACCTTGCTTGATTTTGGCTACATGCAGCCAGCCCACGGGGAAGGACCCAGAGGAAAACACTTTAATAATATCTTCTTAGTGCTAATCCCATTTCCAAATAATGACTATGTGGAGTACAGGAGAGCAAGTGCCACACATACTAACTCATTTGAAATGTGCGTCAATCCTGCTCTTTGGGAGGAGCTAAGATTTAATGGCTCATCATCTTTTATAGATGTATACTTATCAGAATTATCTTATTCTTGTTATGAAAAGTTATATTTAAAAGCCAAAGTTGGTGGCCTGCTTTGGTTCCATCATAGCCGTACCACCAATGCATTTCAGAGTATTTTTTGGATAAACTTTTAAGTTTTTCTTCCTGAGTTATTTATACCTCTTTTATCAGGACAAAGATCCAAACATAGAATTTTCCTCTTAACAATTGCTTCAATGTAAAGGTGGGGGAAATTGGAAAATTCTAGTTCCAGAAGTAAGGGATAAGAAGGTCAAAGAGTTCTCAATTGAATAGACTCCATATGCTCTCATAGCATTATTATTCCATAGCTATTCTGGTTCTTTGTTACTATAAAGAAAAAAAGTGCTTATATGAATATCCTGGGAGGATATTTTGGATCTTTTTCCAGTCTTTGTCCTCTTTGTTCTTTATGCCTAGCATTGGGATCTCTGAATCAAACAGTATGGGCATTTTAGACACTTTTTATTAGCATAATTCCAAAGCATAAGTCTATATCACTCTAGTGATAAAAGAACTAGAAAAAGAGTATTTGGATACCTACATTGACACTTGCTCACTGTGTCACAACTCACTTGAACAATGAACCTGTAAATGACCACCCAAACGCTGTTTTTGATCCCCTATCACTGGAAAGAATTTAGTCACAAAGGGCAGAAAAGATATAAAATTGTACTTATTGGGATGGAAGGATCAATTGAATAATTTTGGAGGATGAGGGAAACATGGACACATTTGTAAGAAGTGAGTAAGGAACAAGAAGGCAGAGAGAGATGGAAATCAAGTAATAGAGGGGGGATGGCAGAAAAGTAAGTGTTGGAGGGGAAGGGATAGACTTGTATTTCTTGCACAAATACAGGACTTAGCCTTAATAAGGAGAAATATCACTTCTTTATGTGAAGTAGGAGGGTGAAAAAGTAGATAGTGGCAAAAAGCATTTGTGTGATAGATGAGGAAAAGGGGAGAAGAGGGAACTCATAATGAGTGGTGTCAATTTACATGAAATATGAGGTGATCTAAGAGTATAGAAGAAAGATAAGTCATGCAAGATTAGAGGAAGGATGAAAAGGGTTAGGAGAGTCACTGTGCAGAGATGGATGAATTGACAAGATGTTTGTAGTCTCTAGTAGCAGTGAGAGCCCAAGTGAGAGCTTGCAATATAAAGTATAGTATAAATATTGTAAACCTCAAAATTTCTTAGACTTATAAATGTTGGAAATTTCACCATTGGGAAATTTCATACTTGAAAAATTTCCTATTGATAGTGGGTCTTGACTATTGGAATGTGAATCCCATTGGCATGGGATGTTCCTTCTCCTTCCCTTCTTAAGATTACTTTAGGACAGAAACCCTTTGCTGAACAATGGAAAGGACTTTGACCTATGCTTAAGCATAGAACAGGAATTTCTTTGAGTCATGATTGATTTTAGAATTGATACAATGGAGATACTTGGAATAAATCTCCACCCTATTCAGTCCTAACAGGATTGAGTAAGGGCTGCAGCCTAGATCAAAATTTAATTATTCCAATCTCTACCCTACTCAGGTTAACAGGATTTAGAAAGGGCTATAGCAAAGGAGCAAAGATTTAATTATTTGAAAATATGACCTTCAACAGACATGTGCAAAGCCTCTGGGTGGTCCTGGGTTAAGCTAGAGCCTCCATTGGCACAGGGAAATTGATGGACAGTGATTGGTAGATGTGAGGACTGAGGGGAGGGAACTTGGATGGTTTCCTTAAAGATCAGGGGGGTCTGAAGACTGGGGGGGTTGAGGAGTTGGCCGGAGTGGTTGTGGTGTGCTCTGAGAAGCTTGCTCTGAAGGAAGCTGAAGGTGGGGGCCTCTGAGACTGTTTCTCCATTTTGGTCACGTGAGTAATAGGGACTGATCTCTTTTCTTTGCCCCAGCTATCTAAGGGCTTGGGCCTTTTGGCCCAGCCTAAACAGAAGGGGTATTTAAGCCCTATTCCCTTCTCTCCCTTTTTCTCTCTCTCTATCTCTAATTCCTTTCTTACTCCTATTGTAATTAAACTCCATAAAAGATTTACTGCTGACTTGAGTTTTCATTTAGGAATTACATAGCTGAATTCCTTGGCGACCTTAAATTAATATATATCAGTCTTTTAAAGTGATTCCCTTGTCACAATATATAGTGAACCTAATCAGAAGTTGTATGATTTTGTACTCCTTTGTTAAGTACTATGTATCTAGTAGTGGGCATCTAATGGTAGGAGTGATCTAAGGCAGAGGTTTGGCAGAGGACAATATGGTAAGGGAGCTAAGGACTCAAAGGAAAACAGAATACATTTAAGCCAGTCCACAAATAGGTCTGGATTAAAAAAAAAAGAGGAGAGAATTCAGGGGTGATGGTCTGGAAGAGAAATGATGGGTAAAAGGACAGAAGATCATAATGTGGATGAAGAATACAATTTGGTAAGAAAAGTCAGAGAAGTAGAAAGTAAATAGATTATGATAAATAAAGGGATATTTTAATTCTTAAACAAAGAAGTGGTGCATTTGTGTGATGGTATGATTGACTTTTGTGTGTGATTGAAGTGATGTGGAGGAGTAGATGATGGAAAGTGAGTAGGTTGAGGAAATGAGTGGTTAGGGTAGTTGAGGAAGAGCCACTATGTATGTTGAAGTTCCAAGTATGAGGACAAGAATTGTATGGAAGAGAAAAATTGAAATCCAAATACTGAACTCATTGAAGAAGGGAGCAGAATGTCCTGGAGGTAAACAAACAATAGCTACTGGCATTTTAATTGAGTGGCATATATAAATAACATGATTCTGAAAGGAGGAAAGGCAATTGAGTGATGGAAAGAGTGGGAAGAACCTGTAAAGTAGGGAATAAGGAGTAGTCCAACTCCTTTACTTCAACTAATGAACTGAGGAAAATAAGTGAACATGAAGCCAGTACTAGAAATGCTGACTAAAGAGCCTAAAGGGAAATACAGGTTCAGTGATACATAGAAGATGGAAGGATCAAGAGAAGAAAAAATTTAAGATCAAGGAAAGTTTCTTGCCTATGGAATAGATATTCCAGAGGGCACAGAGTAAGGGGTTGGTAGTTAGAACTTTGGGGTGAGGAAGTTGAAGGGGATGAGGATGGGGATAAGTTTTGCAGTGATAGGGGATGGAAAACAGGGTTTGGGTGGTCATTTACAGGTTCATTGTTCAAGTAAGTTGTGACAATGAGCAAGTGTCAATGTTAGTATCCAAATACTCTTTTTCTAGTTCTCTGTTCCAGATCTCTTTCCACCATATTGTTGCATCTAGAAAAGGTAAAATTGAGCCCAGATGTACTTGAAAATATTCTCAATTATGTATGTTGAAATCTAGAGAAAGAGATTCACATTGCATTTTCTCTCCAGTATAAAGAGAAGCATAAATGAAGAGTTCAACATCCAATAATTTTCCTAAAAGCATTTTTGACATCTTTGTTCCTCAGACTATAAACCAGAGGGTTTAGCATAGGAATGACCATGGTGTAGAAAACAGATGCCATTTTGTCTGTGTCCATGGAATGGCTGGAGTTGGGCTGTAGGTACATGAAGACGATTGTCCCATAGAATATGGAAACTGCAGAGAGATGGGAAATACAAGTGGAGAAGGCTTTCTGCCGGCCTTCAGAGGAGCGAATTCTTAGGATAGCAACAAAGATGAACAAATAGGAAGTTAAGATAACCAAGAAACCAAAAACAACATTGAATCCTGCAAGTAAAATGAGTACCATTTCACTGGTGTGTATATCAGAGCAAGAGAGAGCCAGGAGTGCAGGCATGTCACAGAAAAAGTGATGTACCACATTGGAGTTACAGAAGGACAGTCTGAAGGTACCATCAGTTAAGATCCAAGACTGCAGCAAACCACAAGCATAGGAACCAACAGCTAGAGAAGCACACACATTAACTGTCATAGTGGTGGTATAATGTAGAGGATGACATATAGCTGCATGACGATCATAGGCCATAGAAGCTAAGAGGTAACTTTCAATAACAGGAAAAGCTATAGAAAAGAACATTTGGGCAGCACATCCATTGTAAGAAATAATTTTGTCCCCTGTGAGGAACTCAGCCATCACTTTAGGAGTAATAGCGGAAGAGTAGCCAAAATCTACCAGAGAGAGGTTACTGAGGAAAAAATACATGGGTGTGTGGAGATGGGAATCCCAGGAGATCAAGACTACCATGCCCAGGTTCCCCACCAAGGTGATGAGATAGATTGCAGTGAATATCATGAAGAATGGAATCTGAAGCTTGGCAACATCTGTTAATCCCACAAGGGTGAATTCTTTTACCTCTGAGTTGTTCTCCATAAATTCCAGTTGGGAATGGAATCATTCACCTGTGATAAGAGAGAAATCATCAGAAGAATGAACTCAGCACAATGAATGACTTCCAGACATTAGCAATGGCTGAAAGGGGAGAGTGGAGTATCATTTGACAGGTGATGGTCCAAGTAACTGATTCCAGATTCCTCTTGGGAGAAATGCCTATATCTATGGCTTCCAAACTTTTTCTAACCTCCCACAAACACACATTTCAAATACTATCTCAAATGTCTGTGGTGATGACTCCTAGTTATATAGTGAAGATTGTACAGGGCAAAGTTTTACTCAGAGGATAAGGAAGCCAGGCTATACTTATGATTATGTTTCAATTTTATAAAGATTCTGATTGTCAAATTAAATCAAAAAGAAAAAAAAGCAAGAGAAAAGGAGGAAATAAAAGAAGAGAGAAGAAAGGATTAATGGGCAGAAAGGACCAGCTCAAGATTACTAAGTGTTTATTGTGTGTTCACATAACCACAGAATTAATGATGTTCTAAAGTGTTTGTAATAACCTGAACTTAATTCAATTATTTTAAATTTAGCTGTATTATTTAAATACCTACTCTGGGCAAAGATATGTATTACACACTTGGAGCATCTGAAGATAAAGAAGAAACAGCCCTTGACTTCATAAAGCCTTTTGTTTGCCCTTTGGGAAGATCGGGGACACCATGGGTTTATGGCTTGTATGTGAATTGAATTTAAGTGAGGCAGAGTTGCACAAATCATCGGCTTCATTCTATATTTCAGAGGCATTGAAGTCTAGCAGTAAGATAAAAGTTAGGGTGACTAGCAATGCCCCAGAATGCAGTGGATAACTGGCATCTTCATTATTTGACCAAATTCTATGTATGCAGGAAAGATGCTGCTTCAACTGCCTTCAAGGCTATTGGAACAAATTGTTCTCACACTCACATCCCTTCAGAGGAAGTCTTCACATCCTGGGGTAGTTATCCACCTAACTCAGTGAAAAGTTGAAAGCCTGTCAATTAACCTCAACCTGGTTGAACCTAAGGAGATATTACTGGGGTGTCACCAATGGCCATGCTACAGTTTCCTGGAGCCACAAGTGAGAGTTGGATAAAAAGTTGATGCCAAAGATGGATGAGCAGCCCTGAAACGGGTTCAGGAAGCTTTCCCATAACAGGTACTAGTCCTCTCTGGATATAGAGCTTATATTTTACTAGAGTACCCCAATATTTACATAGAAAAATGCATTTAACTCTACAGATATTTCTCTCCACTAATTCAATCTTATTGATGAAAAAAGATGACACTGGGAAATCTCCCATCTTACCCTTAGGACCTCCATTCCACTGTGGTGAATTGCTGAGGTAAGGCCAGTCTGTCCTGTGTTTCTCCAAGACTGGGTGGCCCTATTTCTCTTAGTTCATTATGTACCTGCATGATCACACTTGACTCCTCATTCACTGAAAGGGTGCAGTCAGTGTGAATGCAACTGAGAAAACTACCTCTTCCTAGGTCTATTAATTCATTGATCCATAGTGAAGTGATTTTGGCATAATGGAATCCATCCCAAGTGTCAATGGAAAACATGCTTGGATTCTTTTAGGTAGTACCTTTTCACAATCAGTAAAAGGAAAAAAATCGCAAATAATCTAAGATCTACTGCACAGCTTTGAACATTATGATTCTTCTAGGTAGTACAGTGATTAGAGTGTTGGATTCAGAGTCACAAAGGCTTCAGCTTAAATCATATGCAGACACAAATTATTATTATTATTATTATTTTAAATTTTAAACCCTTACCTTCCATCTTGGAGTCAATACTGTGTATTGGCTCCAAGGCAGAAGAGTGGTAAGGGCTAGGCAATAGGGGTCAAGTGACTTGCCCAGAGTCACACAGCTGGGAAGTGTCTGAGGCCAAATTTGAACCCAGGACCTCCCATCTCTAGGCCTGACTCTCAATCCACTGAGCTACCCAGCTGCCCCCTATGCAGACACAAATTAAACGTTCCCTTGAAAACATCTCTTAAATTCTGTTTGTGTGTTATCTCTTCTGTAAAATGGGGGTAATAATTGTTGTGAAGACCAAGTGAGACAACAAACACAACTAAAGTGCTTTACAAACCTTAAAATGCTGTATAAATGCTAACTACAGTTATTAATTTGAGACCCAGACCACTCCCACATAATATATAGAACAGAGTTCTAGAGAGAGAAGCTCTCAGTCTACTCACTTCTCTACCCTTTCCCCTCTTATAGGAAAGCTCAGAAGAACAAGAAAATTTACACAGCTTCCAACTAAGTTTTGACTTACCACACCCAGAGGGTCAGCCACTAAATGAAGGATTTAGGCACTCATGATCCAAGATTCAACTTCCTGCTCATAGTGAAGGGCATCTAGCTAAAAAAACAAAACAAAACTGCAAGCCTTATATAGAATAATATCAGCCATTCACATAACCTTACAATTTTGCAAAGAACTTACCATACATTATATCATTTGAACTTTACAATAAACATATGATTTGTTGTTGTTCATTTGTTTCAGTCATGTTCCATACCTTGTGACCCCATTTATGGTTTTTCTGGCAAAAACAGTAGTGTTTTTACCCATTTTTTCCTCTAGCTTACTTTATTGATGAGAAAATCGAGGTAAACATGGTTAAGTGACTTACCCAGGGTCATATAGCTCCTAAGTATTTGAGGCCAGAGTTGAACTCAGGAAGATGTCTTTTTGATATCAAGCCTGGTGATCTACCCACTATCCCACCTGGATTCTCTAAAGACATGATTAAGGTAGTTTTATTTTAGTTTTACAGATTAAATTGATATACTTGCTCATGATTAGCCTGTTCAAATATCATCTCATTTGATCCTCACTACAACCTTGGGAGATAACTATTATTATCTCCATTTTACAGATAAGGAATCTGAGGCATATGGAGGTAAAGTGACCTGCCCAGGAACACACGATCTAAATATGATACAGGATTTGAACATAGATTTTTCTGACTCTGAGCCCAGTTGTGCCACCTACTATGACCCAGCATTGTGACCATCATGTCAGGTTGCCTCCAGAGAAGTAACCAAGTCCGGGGTTGGATTTCTGATAGCCTACCTGGCTCTTGGAGATGGGGGCTCTGTTGGGGAGAGATAATCAAGAACCTTCACATAGAGATCTTGGATTTAAATGCCAAGAACAGGAAGGAAGTGATACGATTAAAGGAATTCTTCCTCAGTCCTTGGTGGTAAGTGTTTGAAGTTCCTTAGATCTGGAGATCGATCTCTCCTGGCTATTGCTGCTGCATGGATGGCAGCAGAATTCGTGACCTTCCCTCCTGTTCAGTCATAGAGAGAAAACAACAGAAACTAGATGAATAAGTGAGTGACTCAGGGGAATCCTGCCCCAGGTTTGTCCAAAGACAGTGGTCCCTCCTAAAGACATCAATGACCAAAGGTGAGACCAGGGAGGGATTTCATATAGATTTGTGAACATGGCAATTCTTTGGAGAATGGGCCTCCTTGGAGACACCTGGTAATTGCTCTGCTTGTTGATGTACAAAACAAGTCATTAAATTTTTTTTGACATTGGGGATCAAAATCTGCCCAGGAGAACACTTTTTTTTTTTGTGATTGCATTTTCCATTCCTTTGTTTTTGTTATTAGGTTTAAATGGAAAGAGTATTGGATGTAGGGGTTAGAAGACCTGGCCTCAAACCCAATTTCTTTCATTTCCTAGTTTTATGACCTTGGGCAAGTCACTGACATGATCCTTACAGGAAACTCAAAAATAATAATCTTTGTCTTGATTATTATGAATAACTAATATGAGACTTAATGTAAGAGCCTGTGGTATAGGGTATAAACACTAAATCTGGATTTTGGTCATGGAGGTTGGACATAGGTCAGTAAGGCGGTACAGCACAAAGATGATGAAAGGAAAATTGTAGGGGAGGATGATAAACTGTATCCAAATTCCTTTACTTTGTAGTTGTTAAAACAATCTGACTGCATTTGAACTGAAGTAAGATGTATAACAGGTAAACTAAGGCAAATGACAAAAAACTCCATGGAGACAGATTACAAAAAAACACGAACCTTATTTAATAAGTTAAGGTTTAAAAGAAAGAAAGGATAGTAGTAAGGATTTCAAGATAGGGGTTCCTTAAGATCTACCAAAGGCGCTAAGCTTTTTCCCACTCCCCTCTAGGCCTCACAGCCTTGCTTTTTGCCTTGAGTAAACTCAAAACCTTCCTATTCTCCTTATTCTATCTGTTAATTTCCAACCTATCTGATCCTTATAGATAAAATTATACACTACCTCCAAGGTAGGCCCTAGTGGACCAAAATTGACTTCCAGGCCAATTTGGGCCAAGAGTCTGCCTCCATTCAGTCGGGTTCACAGAAACCAGGAAGGAAAGATCTCCTTTGCTTCTTTCTCAGTTGGTAATAGCTCTTCAATCACAACCGAACATTCACTAAACTCTGATCCCGGTATTCCTGAAATGGCACAGGGAATGTCAAGAGTTCCAGAGGACAGTAACCTCTCTCCAAGCTCCAGCACGTAAGAACCCCTAGGAATAACAGTTGGCTCAAAAAACTACTTCATCATTCCACAGAACTCTAAGCAACCCCCACTGACTGCAAGTTCCAAGGCAAGAGGCAGTTTTGCAGAATTTAACTTAAACCCATTCTTATCCTAATAATACCCCCTTTAAGCCAATGGGAAGAGGATCTCCCTATTGGATCACAGCCAACTACATAATTTTAAATCTATATCTGAGCTTATTTTTCTATCCCCCCCCCAAGCAAACAGTCTTACCTTAATTTTATCTATCCTATGTCTATACTATACCTTATCTATGCTAAAACTACTCTAGAGACATAATTCAGATAAAAGAGAACTTCCAGAAACAAAAGAAAGAAATCAAAGAAAACATACTTGCCAACACGCAAGTCTAAAACATTATAATTACAGAATTCCAAAATGCAAAAATGAAAATTCAAAATAAAGTTCCAGAAAAACAAATTTGTATCCTATGCTACTACAGAAAATGAAGGCTATCTAAAATAATAACTATGCAAAACTCATGCAAACTGCATCTTATAAATCCTATTGAAACAATTCAAACCAAACTTTTTACTATGCTAAAATTCCTACACTAATACAGAAAACCAAAACTATCTACAGTAAAACTAAAAATTATGTTGCTATTCTAAGAAACCAAAACTTTTTAAGAAACTATGTACTCATATACATATACATATCTGTACAAATATACACATTATCTACATGTAATATACAGATATATACAAATCTAAACAAATCTACATGCTATCTACATGCTATTTACATACCATGTATATGTTATGTATGCATTTTATATACTATGTATAAACTTTTCACAATATTTGCATTCTATATGCAGACTATTTACATCATGTGTCAGGAAGATTCCCCCTTAAGTGTAAATCTTGAAATTTCTCAGATTTGTGAATGATAAAAAATTTCCAATGGAGGATTCCTCAATGTGGAAATTTTATCCCTTCATGGTTGCCAAAAACTGTAACACTTAAAATTTAGGAATATGGGGAGACTAAGGCATCTGAAATTAGTTTCTCTCTGCAAGGAGTATTATATTTTTTAAAGGTTTATTAAGGATTAAGGATTAAAAAATATACAAGTAAGAAACATGTGCCTAGGCCAGAGGCCTAGACAAAATAACCTCACATCATGAAAGAGATGCCTCTGCTCCAAAACGGAAGTCCAAAAGAGCCCCAAAAACCTTTGCCACCAGCTTAAATCCTTCCTCGATCTCGGCCCACCTCAGAATTCCCGTGAGATTACAAAGCATTTTGGGGAAGTGGAGCAAAGGCTTGCGGGGATTGTAGTTCTGCATTCGAGTCTATTTTTTACATAAGATAATCTCAGAAAACCTTAAAGGTTTTCTTTATAGCATGTAAATGTCCCTGATGTTATCTCATAGGAATATCTGACATCTTCCTCTGAGATAAGACCTTATGATCTAATGTGTACAGTCATTTTATAGTCCCATTCCAAGGTGATTTATCTGTATTCATTTATTGCCATGAATACCAATCACGTGGTTATGATGTTGCAAACATTGTGGTACAAGTGTCCTATTTTTCATGTTGTTTGAGCCAAATACTTACTAAATCTCCCAAGTAACCTCTTCATCCTTCCATCTTCTGTCTTTGTGATCCCTCAGTGCTGTCAATATGTAGTGTTGTTTTGCAACTAAAGTGTCATGTATAATGTTACAATGGTGCAAACAATCTCACACTTCGTGTCCATAACCAGTTTGTTCTCCTCTTCACTTTGTTGATGTCTTTACCACCATGCTGTTGTCAACTCCTTCATTGTATTCTTTGCTTTTCCTGTTCTGTCTTATCTCACTGATTTGGTTTGTGTCTCCTCATTCTTCTAGAAAAATCTCTACATCTGTTATGTTGTCTGCAGCCAAGTTGTCTGATGTAAAATCTGTTCCTGTCAGCTTTTTTAACATGTGAGCAATGTACCCACAAGTCTTTTCTCTTGTACCCTGATAGTTAAATTTGTTGTCATAAATGTGTTATAAGGCCTTAGCCATGCTGGTTGTGTTGCACTAGTCCTGTTAAAGTTTTTTATGTAAACTAAATCTCCTGGCTGTATATTGCGAAACACAAAATCCAATGGTCCTCCCTGAACGAATACACCAATTTCTGGCAATTCTTTGCCCTTGTTTTGTAGTTCTATTATGTATTCAGAAAGTTTCAGATTTATGAAGCATAGATTCATAAGATGGGTTGAAAGTCTTTGCCTGTATTGGTGAATGGCCGTAAAGCATTTCATATAGGGAGATGTGCAAATCCCCTCTTGGTCTAGCTCTCAGATAGAATAGAACTAAAGGTAAGATTTCTGGCCATTTCAAACGGGTCTCTGTACACAATTTCCCAGTCATTGATTTTACTTCTCGGTTCATTCTCTCAACCTGTCCTGAGATTTGTGGGTGATATAGGACATGGAACTGTGGCTTGATTCCCATATTATCATAGATCTGTTTTAAAATGGTATTTGTAAAATTACTCCCTCTGTAAAAATCTATCCATTGTGGCAATCCAAATATGGGAATTATCTCTCTTAACAGTATTTTTGCTACAAAGCTTTCTGTGTTCTTGCTATATGGAAAAAAAAGTTTGGGCCATTGAGTTAGCTGGTCCACTATTACTAGGCAAAACTTATAATTCCCTACTTTTGGCGTGTTAATATAATCAATCTGCAGTTGTTTGAATGTTGTGTATGCTAGTGCATGAGCCACAAAAGCTTTCTTTTTAAATACACTTTGATTGAATTGTTAACATACAGAGTAAGCTAAGAACACTTTATTGGCTATGGTGGTTATGCCAGGAGCAACCCAACTTCTTTTCACAGTATCAGTTATAGCCTGTGTCCCATAAAGACCCTTAGTATGTATTTCCTGACAAATATGAGAGTAAAATGCTCTTAGAAGAAAAGATTTTTCCACTAATGCTATTCAGACACCATTCACTTTGGTAGATTGGAAATTCTGCTTCCATTTCTGAATCTCTTTGTCTGTGTAGGTGTTTTCCAAATCTAATTTGTCAATAACAGAGAGATCCATTATGAATGCAGAACCCTGATGTGCTGCATATTTTCTGTTAAGTCTGCTCTCTGATTGCCTTTGTCTATAAAATCTTCCCCTTGTGAATGTGCTTTGCAGTGATTACTGCTAACTCTTTTGGTAGTTGCAGAGTTAGCAATAACTCTTGGATAATTTCTGCATTTGCAATCATTTGTTCACACTAGATTTTAAAAACTCTGTCTGAAACCAAAGGGAACTGACTGTGTGACAGATTCCAAAGGCATATTTTGAATCTGTGTAAATATTTGCTCTCTGGTCTTTCTCAATCTTGCATGTTTTTTTTTCAGGGCAATAAATTCTGCTTCTTGAGCAGGTTTCTAGACAACAAGGAAAAGCACAGCGTCTCAAATTCACTCACTATAGCTGTTCCTGTAAATCTTATCCCTTTTCTCATAAATAAGGAATCATTGGTGAATAAAATTAGGTCAGAGTTGGTTAGGGGTGTGCCTGAAAGATTCTCCTGAGATTTTTCTATTAATTGCACAACAGTCTCACAACTATGTAACAGTTCTACCTGTGTTGGCAAATAAGGCAACAAAGTGGCTGGATTTAAGGTGATATATATTCTAAGTGTTATGTGTTCACTGTAAGTAGTAAATTTAGGGGTTTTGACTAATATGTTATACTAATGGTCACCAGGGATTAATTCAAATCCCAATAAAAATACTCAAGTCAATTTGGGAATTTTATAATTTTAATAATATTTAATAATTAATAAGTTTAATACATATAGAGGGAAGGAACTAAGAAGAAGAGAGAGAAAGGGGTATAAGATTTCTCTGGCCTAGCCTAAACCAAGGAGACCTCAGGCATGAGGCCTCCCCAGAAGATAAAAAGCTAGCTCAGCTTCCTAACAGGATAGTGTTTTTGGAAGGTAAAGGAAGAAAAAAAGGAATCAGCCTAAATTCCAAGAGAGCTCAGGGAAGATGCCTCATCTGACCCATGTCAAAATGCCAAGATGCCAAAATGCTAAAACACCAAAATGCCACCCAGCACCAAAAGCCAGAGCTATGTCTCTATGGAAAGAGAGCCACAAGAGGAAGTGATGAGAATATAGAGACTCTTTTTTTACATCATTTTCTGCATCTCACATGTACTAATGGTAGTTTAAGCTTGACTTAGGACAGCCCAGGGTGTCTGTCAGTTGTTTCTTATTTGCCACTTGCTAGCACATGTCTGTCATAGGCCATACCTCCTCAACACTTAATCCTTAATTAGAGATGTTTACTTTCCTGTTTGTTGGGATTTTTAAAACTAATTAGGTCATAGAAAATCTTAAATTCACATGACTCTCCAATAACACTATTTCATACCTAGCTAGGTGATGATCTGAAAATGCCTGTGTTCTGTGTTTTAACATAAGTGCCTTGACTTCATGTGGGCAATAAACTATAAGTGGGCATCCTAGCACAAGATCTTCAGCTTTGGTAACTAACAATGCAGTTGCTGCCACACCCCTTAAGCATGGTGAAGTTCCTGTAGCTATTGGGTCTGGCTGGGCAGAAAAATAGCCTATTTGACATTGATTTGGTCCTAAAGCCTGTGTTAACACACCTGACGCTAACTCCTTACATTCATGTACATAAAAATGAGAACGACTTGGAATAATTGGGGATATCTAGAGCAGGGGCTCCCTTAACTTTACAATGGCCTGTAGATATTCTGGTTTTAGTTTCAGTGGTTCTGTCTCAGCATCTCTTGTTAACAGCATCATTGGTTTAGTAATTTCTCCATACCCAGGTATCCACTACTTACAAAATCCCATGGTCCCTAAGATTACTCTTAGTTGGTGTTTGAACTTAGGGGCACTGAACTTTTGAAAGTCTGCTACTGTCTTCTGAAAATGCTTCTGGACCCCTCCAATAGCAAAAATCCCAGATATTCTATTCAAGATAAACACCACTGTACTTTGGATTTCAATATCTTTGTCTCCTCTTATACAATTCTACCAAAACATATTTACTATCATGCTGACACACTTTGGCTGATTCCGTGACACATGTAAAGGTTAAAATTAATGGTTGGACAATGATTATATGAAATTATGTTGTTGCCAGTAGTTATATCTTGAGTTGGAAATTTATTTACTAATATTTAAAAATAGAGAAGAAACAATAAAGAAGAGAAATGTGAGGGGGATGGAGAAATTATCTATCCTATGAACCTAACTGTTTTAGTTCAAGTCTACTTAATCCAGGCAGAGATTGATTAGCTCTCAACCAGGAACACTGGTAGTGAGTAACCATGCTGCCTCTTCCAAGATGGAAGCTAGTCTCTCCAGAAGTTAGAAAAGGGGTCAGCCTTTCACTCACCTAATGAAGTAATCCAAGAGTCAAAATCCAAGTTGAAATCAAGCTCTGAGCCCATGATTCAAGCTACAATCTCCAGGAAAGTTCCCTCAAAGACTATGCAAGACTATCTCCAAAAGACAATCTCTTCAGATGATCTTTTCCAAGAGCATCTCCTCCCAAGGAGTTCAGGGTTTGCTTTTATGATGACTTCTTGTCTCTTCCCCTCTTCATAGGGGCCAATCACAGTTTCCAAATTGTCTAGCACTACCCAGAGGGCAATTTCTGTGAGATCGACTTCTCATTTTTGAAGATGTAAACTCTTATCATTCTTTGGAGGTGTAAACTCTTATCAAAAGGATTCACAATTTTCTGGCTGATTGAGTTTCTGAGGGTGTGAATTATCATTTTCTGAATGATTGAGTTGACTTAAATTAGTGTTAACTCAGGATAGACAATAGAGTACAGAATTTTCTTTAACAATCCCCC